>NC_052473.1:3619512-3777607 GCF_009730915.1 Dioscorea cayenensis subsp. rotundata
ATAGTTACGTATTGCTGGAGATACAGAGGGCCTCTCTTAAAATTATCCTTAATATGTACGTAGGGTATTACTTGACCTGAGGGTCACGGTTTGCTAAAAATTATCCTTGATAGATATTCAAAGGCATTATTTTTCGAAATAAAATTATACTTTCATTTTTATTTATAAAAACATTTAAAAATTTTTGTAATTATGGATTTTATTATGAATATAAAACTTTTTAGTATTGATGAATACGTACGTTGTCAAACCTAACTAGTACATTTGTAATTTTTTAAACAAAATGATAAACGACAAAAGCAGTATGGCAAAGCTGACAAAAGTAAATTTTTACGCACTCGTATTTTTGAATAATAATGACTTTCATGCCTCCCTTTTTATATAAATATAAATAAGATCAAACAAGACTCGAAACTCGAATCGATAAGATACTGCATAATACGGTAATAAGATTAATCCCTGATAAACAATATACGTAACAAAGACGACTGAACAATACTATGGGTGAGGGATCAACCCACGACTCCCTTATATTTCGCAGCATACCATTGGGCTATCCAATGGTTGACGTACCCTCGTATTTGTTTTTCTACTAATGTTGGTTATATATGTTTGTTTTTTATATTATATGGTTTATTATTAGCTGATATGGAGTTGATTTATAATTAAAGTAAGTTTCACTAGTTTAACATTCTATATGTTTTCATGATTATTGTAGCAATTATATATAAAAAAAAAACTCCCACAAAATTACAATTACAACGTTTGATTAGTAAGGTTTAAAGCTCAAACAACTCTGAACTCTGATTCAATCATTAGATATGTATTTGGTTAGAGTCTTAATAATAGGGATTAATTAAGGATTAGGTTAGCTGGTTGAAAAAATAAGGGATTGACTCTTATGGCTGTTAGATAATTAATATTGTTTAATAAATAAAAAAATTAGTTTAATGCTTATAGGTGATATGTATAGTTTATTCATGAGTAGTGATAGCAAACATTGAGACTTAACCTATTAAATTAATGTTGGTGGTTAGTTCAAAACTAATCCTAATTTTAATACCAAATTAATGAGGTCAAGATTAATAAGAAGTATAATAGAGATAAAAATCCCTATAATAATCATATAAGAAACAACTTTCTTACAAGATATAATTTATCCCAAGTTATTCCAAGTTATCTTGCTAAATATAATAACTTAAAATAGGACTTAATTTTTTAGAAAAAATTATTTAATTATTAGTATTAAGATTTTATTAACCATTCATCAAATTAGAAGAACTTGAATTAAAAAAAAAATATCTAATTTGTATTAATCAGATCAAAGCTCATGATGACATGGGTTAAATTGGAATAAAATTCTCTCCTCAAATACAAATTTCAATTCCCATTTTTTATTTTTTAAATGTATCTCAACTTTTTCAATTTCACTGTGGTGTTTGGCTGACCACAATTATAAAGGCAGTGAATTTTCAATTATAATATAATGGCAAATACTTGGAGTTTAAAATACGATAGAGAAAAAATATGATTGGTTTGATGGCGTTGCCGAGAGATAGGTTTGAGGGTGAGGCACAGTAATTTCAAAGATGAGATTACCTGCTTAAGCTCATGAATCTCTTGTGTGCAAATCATGTGAGGGATTCTCTAAAGAAGAGTTTTGTTTTACTGCCAAATTGGCCGTAAAATCAAATCTTTTATCTGTACATTCAAAAAGCTTTTTTTAAAATATTGTAGAAAAAATAAAAAATTACCGAAATACGCATGTTCTGTATTATTCACTGAAATGCACATAGTTGGGGAAAACGGAAAATTTTTTCCCATTTTCTATTTTTTATTTTTTTAATTATTAAATAGGAAAACAGGAGAGTTTCTCCCATTTTCGTTTTTAAAAAAAATAAAAAATGGAAAACGGGATTTTCTCTCCCGTTTTTCATTTTTTTATTTATTGGAAAAACGGGTGAAAATATCTGGTTTTGCACTTTTTTGATTTTTAAAAAAATATAATATATATATATATATATATATATATATATATATATATATATATATACAGCAGATATAACCCTCACTTTTGTCAGAATCATATTATTTATTTACGGTTATAATTATTTCCATTGAGTTTATTATTACATTATTATTATTATTATTGCTTTATAACGCCACTTTCATCATATTTCTCCTCCATTCTCATTTTTATCCCATTTTAGTTTTATTTTAACTTTTAATCATCGATCGGCGCTGATTTCGATCGACCACTTTGACTAATTATCGACCGGCAAGCTGACCAACCCACTTTGTGCTAAGCATCGATCGGGCAAGTGTTCAGTCCCCACTTTTGTGCTACTACAAACCCAGGTAGGTCTGACCGACTACTTTGTACTAATTACTAACCCAGCAGTTCGATCGATCTACTTTTGTGCTACATTCATCGACTCAGGCAGTGTCTGATCGACCCTACTTGATAATAATTACATACAGTGTAAGTACTTAGTACAAAGTAGGACTGCCAAACCCCGCACTCTGCTCAATAATTAGCACAAAATAGGTCCGCTGAAATTTGCACCCGCACAAGAATTATGACAAAAAGAGGTCTGGCCAAACCCGCACCGTTTGTAATTAGCACAAAGTAGGATCATGGAAAACCCCGTGACCGGCAAGATTTAACACAAAGTAGGTTAATCAAACTTGCACCGGTCAATAATTAGTACAAAGTAGATCGATCAAATCTGCACCAATCAGTAATTAAAAGTTGAAATAAAATTAAAATGGATAAATGAGAATGGAGGGGAGATGGTATGAAGTGGGAAGTGAGTATTATATAAATAATAATAATAATAATAATAATAATAATAATAATAAAATCCAATGAAAATAATTATAGTCATTAAATAAATAATATGGTTCCTGATTTAAAAGTGAGGGTTATATATATATATATATATATATATTATATTATCTTAAAATCAAAAAGTGGAAAACGGGAGATTTTCTCCCGTTTTCCAATTTTTTTAATAAAAACTGAAAAACGGGTGAGAGAATCCCGTTTTCCTATTTAATAATTAAAAAAATAAAAAAAATAGAAAACGGGAAAATTTTTCCCGTTTTCTTCAAATATGCGCATTTCGGTGAATAATACAGAATATGCGTATTTAAGTAATTTTTTATTTTTTCTACAATATTTAAAAAAAAAGCCCATTCAAAATGCATTTAAAGTTACATCAATAAAATAAAATCTCTTTAAACAAACAATGAATTTTGATATTTGATGTATTTGGAGTTAATTTAGTAACTCCAAATACCCCTGTTAGTTCCGCCAATGTGGTTTGTGGTTTAAAGAACAATCAAAACACTCAAAGAACATTCACACAAACCAAGTAAGAAGAAGACACACAAGATTGGTAACTCAGTTCGGCGTTCACTCACCTACGTCTGGGGGCCAAGCCCGGAGCTAAACAATCCACTAAAAGATGTGAAAATATATGAGTACAAAACACTTGTCACTCACTCTCTCAATAATAAAGATCACTACCCTCTCTAGATTGTCTAGTGCTCACACACTCTCCTTCACAAGTGATACACAATCTTAGAGCAAAATAGCTTATATAGACGCCTCAATGTCCCAAATATAACACATACTTCTTTTAGAAACTAGCGTCTACTAATTTAAAAACCTTCCAAAATTAGTTGTTGCAACTCCTGTTGTAACATAAGTTGCAACATGGCCCTAACTGCTGACTTGACTGAGTTCTGGTTACGTTGCGAACGACCTTAAGACTCATCAACCTCGCGATCATGCTTAGTCCGAGTCGGTGCAGCCAAATCTCCCAATTCCGACTGCCGACAACTAGACTACCTCCTCATTTCCTCAACATGCAGTCCTCTCGCAAAGGGCGCACATCCTTATGCGTCTTCATGAAACTTACCAAACTTGATCTTTAATTCACCCAAGTTTGGTCTTCAAATCTTCGCAAGAAAGATCTTCAGTCAATCATCTTAATCATGCCAACAATAGGCATGTCTTTAATCTTGCCCTTAATAGTCCTCAATCATCCTCATTAAGGTTTCTTCAAATCATACCATTAATAGCCTTCAATCATACCATTGATAGGTATTTCCTCAATTAAGCTCCATTCATATTTAATCTTCAATCAAATCACTTTAAATATGGTCTTGATATGATGTTGTCTTGAAGTTGCAATACATTGCTAAAAATAACTCCACCAAGATCTTCAAAATGATTTCCTTCAAGCCAAGATTTTTTGCCATGTCATTATTTGTGCCACGTCACATAGGTTGCCACATCATTTTGACTATGTATCAAATCATGCCAATAATAGTGTGGTTGCACTAACAACCCCAAAACAAACACTACCTAAATATTTGTCCATTAGGAACTTTTTTTTTATCACATTTCATTAAAAAAAAAAAGCCTTATAAAAATGATAGAAATTTTCTCGATAATAATTCTTTAGAGTTTCATAAAATTGAATATGATAACTAAAAATTTGGAATAGAATAAGTTTTTAAATCTAGATGAGTAAACATCAATCTTCAAGAAACCAATTTAATTTTGCCATATGTCCTATTACCAACAATAAGAAACTAAGGTTAACTACATAAAATCAAACATAACCGGAGTTAAAAGGATTTAAGGTTTGGGTTCATGATTTAAAATATTATTTTACTGAAAAAGAGTTTGCCACACATTCTCAAGTAGGAATTGAAGTGTTAAGATGATGAATTGTTTAATTGTTGAGATACATGGTGCAAAAAAAAGAAGTATAAACAAAGAGAGGTGGATGTGGTAGCTAAAAGTATGGTTCTAAGGAAAGAGGACTAGGAGTGGTGCATCAAAAGAGAAGCATCTTTATGTTGATTTTACTTGGCCACTAAGGAGGGAGTGGAACCTTTTGCTTTCTTCTTCAAAATTAAAAAAAGAAAAAAAAAATTGACAAAGTGGTGGGGTTCGGTTCTCTCCTATATATCATTGTTTTACAATTTTTTAAAAAAAGTTAAATTACAAAAATACCCCCACTAAATTCTACATTATATATATATATATATATTCCACTCTCCAACAAAAACCTGTTATGGCTAGAAAATGCTCATATAACACCCTTTATTCATAGATGTGAGCCTGCTTTTTTATAGTTAAATGTACGAAATTATAAAAGATAAAAGTGATCGATTTTTATAACAGTAATTAGTAATTGCTATTGGATAATTATTGATAATATGTCACTAGTATATGACTTATGGTAATCCATTTTTTTTTTTGTAATTTATTAATATGAAAGAAAAAAATATATATATATATATATATGTACTCATGTGATTTGTGTTAGGCCATGCAATTATAAAATTTATTCACTGATTATTATATTATTAATTTCATTCGTATTTCAAAAACATCATCATTATTATTATTTGATAATATGGACAAGCCAGCATACACACTATATTAGATTTCAAATTTATATTGGGAAGAATTTAAACCCTCGACATTAGTTGGAACACACAATTACCCTTCCTTGTAAGTATATCTACTGTGAGAATGAAGTCGGGAAGGGTATTATAGTAATTTAGCCATTTTGACGGTTGGGGGCATATATGCAAAAAGGTCCAAACTTTATTAAAAAGTTGATAGGGCGGTGACTAAGGGAGCAAAGAAGGGGCAATGTTGAGAGGGATACCAATATGCCATGTGAGATGAGTTTTAGCCGGACAATATTGGCTCTCTTTAAAGTAGAAGAGGTTGGTGCTAGTCTCAGTGCTTCCCCCTTTTCTTTCTTTCTTTTGTTTTTTCCTTTTATTTATTTATTTATTTTTTTTATTATATATATATATATATTTCCTCTCTTTTCCTTCAATGGTGTATCTTGCCTACCAATATGTGTCATTATAAATTTATATATATCTCTTTTTTTTTTTTTTAAATTTCAGATTACTTGTATAGATATTTAAAAAGGTGGTAGCATATATGAGTGGGTGTGTTTGTGTGTAATATATTCCAAACTAAGTAAGATTCTTGTGCTTACAGGCCTACCACTAAATTTAATTAATAGTTTGCCGACTTAATATTGGTGTTCCTGTTCAAACACATATTTATATAAATTTTTTTTTAGAATATAGACAAATTATATTAGGGACTTATACAGATCTGGAGTTAATTAATATCTTAACATACTTGTGCTTTCATCCTGTGTGAGTTGAGATTTGAACCCGTCTCTTTAACAAAAATATGAATATCTTACGAAAGGAGATCCGGTGCCATATGTATATACATATAAAATATATTTTTATTCAAATAAGCATAAAAATAATAAAGGATTTGATAATTATGAACACTATTAGTATAGATATATTACCTTCATGCAAGAATGCGTATAAATAAATATCAGTAATTCTAAAACCATATTTTTTTTTTCTTATATATATATATTAAAATATTTGAGCTTTATTTTTAATTAATTTTTTATAAATATTGGCCATACTGCACCAAATAAACTATATTATAATCTGTCATGTATTATAAAGAAAGAAAGAAAACATTGCTTCGTTTTTTTTTTCCAAGATAATGGTATTTTATTTATAACTTCTTTTTCTTTGAAAAGTTTATGCTTTTCCCTCGTGAGCATTGGTGAGGATATTTTAAAAAATTATTTATTATGAAAGAAGAGAGCTTTTAAAATTTTCTTTTCTTTTTTGACACCCATATACCCAACAACACTCTCTAGATCTCTTTTTTAGAAAAGAGAAAAGAAAATTATTTAATATTTTGAAACTTGTATTCCTGGTGGATAATTGTGTTACACGGTATATGCTTATCTTCCATAGAGCATTGATTGAACATTATATTGTGCAATGTGCATCTTAATTTACTAGGAGTGGGAAATTAAGACTAGAAAAATAAGTGTAAAGTTTTGAAGAATAAAAAGATGATAATATTCATGTCTTGATTTGTTGGTTTTTAGTTATTTATTTTTTTTAGAATAATTTATGAAAGAGGAACAAGATAGTATTTATTCAAACATTGGATGAAGAATTACAAAGTGGTCAAATAGCTTCGATGAAAATGCTTCTTATTTTAGTTTGTCCCAAGTCGATAAGATTCTTTGATATTGTTTAGATTAATGAGCAATGAAGAAATATAAAATGAGAATTATTGAAAAAAAAAAATTGTTTCAAAACTCCAAAAACATGTGTATTGATTGATCAAGTTATTAATAAACGCTTTGAGCTCAACTTAGTAAAATTTTGAGTTCAACTTAAAAATTTTGAGCTTAAATTTTTCTTTCAAAATTAATTTTAATTCGAAGTCCAGAGCGTTCGATGACTTTGAAATATACGCATATATTATAAATTTTTAAAACCATATATACCATTTAATATAATATATCATTATATTAAAAATATTACATAATTTATATTATATATTTTTAATAATGAAAAATGTAGTTTGAGAATCAATTCGATTTTAAAATTGAGTTAGACTAAAGTTTTTGAAATTAAAAT
The DNA here is from genome assembly GCF_009730915.1 of Dioscorea cayenensis subsp. rotundata. Classification (NCBI taxonomy): domain Eukaryota; kingdom Viridiplantae; phylum Streptophyta; class Magnoliopsida; order Dioscoreales; family Dioscoreaceae; genus Dioscorea; species Dioscorea cayenensis. Next base: position 3,627,031 of record NC_052473.1, read on the forward strand.
TACACTAACTCAAATAATTTTTTTTTTAAGCTAATTTTGAGCTTATGCTACTCAATTTTGAGCTGAATTACATCTAGTCTAAGGACACAATCCACAGTTGATGAAAAATAATATATATATATATATATTTTTAAAAAAAAATTTTTTTTAAAGTTTTTTTCCTGACAATAAAGAGAGAGCATTTTGAGCCATGTCACATAGTCCACCTGTTTTGTCAGTTAAATATCATAAATTGGATTATCGATGGATTGGGCCCAAAACAAAAGCCCATATCCAAATTGTTCTTATGAATTCAAAAAGGAAAAATATTAAAAAAAAACTAAAGAACAATGCATTTTGGAAATTAATTTAAAATTGTAAAAATCTGGATTATATTTTTGAACTAATTTTTTCCCCTAGAAATAAAGTAGCAATCAACCTGAACTACCACATATGACCAAGTCAAGTTCTTTGAAAAGACAAGCAACACCACATTGGCATAATTAATCACCTTTGAAATTAGTCAAAAAGATAAATAGTAATTTTTTTTCCTACAAACAAAGTTGATGCAAGTAATTTAAGCAAATGGTTCTGAGTCCACATTTTTTATATGACAAAAAATAATAATAATAGTAATAAAATAAATAAAAAATAAAAAATGTTAGAAGATGTCAACCTCTTATAAAGCTCCCAGTACCTAAGATGAGAAATTAATAGATCAACAGAAAGATCATAATAAAAAAAATGTATACATATATATTCATATATATATATTTACCATGATAAATATGATGTATATATCAACTTGTCAAGTCGAAATCCACCAAAGATGAGGGACCAATTAATAAAAAGTTTTTATGCTATTTCTATAAAGGGCCTTCCCCACAAATATAAACTTTTGACCAAGTGAAATGATAAGCATATTGAATTCATAATAATATAAAGTAGTTTGAGTTGGTATTCCTTTCTGACTTTCAAAACCAGAAGCATCTTTCATTCTGAACAACTACACCTACTTTGTGTTATGTGAACACATAAAGAACAAATGAGAAATAAATATGCAACTCAATTTCAACATTTCAGAATCCTTCATCTTGTTATAAAGTCATGCAAATCAACTTTCAATTCATTATAGTTTCAATCAGTCCTTTTCCAAGTTTGTGTGTGAGTGTGTGTGTGTGTGTGTGTGTGTGTGTTTGTGGGTGGTGAGAATCAAGAGTAAAGAACCAATCAAAACTTTAGACAAGTTCAACATTGTTTCTCTTTTTCTTCTAAAATGTTCTTCATTTTATTGGAAAGGAAATCATTTCCACAGTTCCAGAGATCAACAACAGAAGTAGGATTTCAGTTGGATGTCGGTAAGCAAGTTGTTTGTTTTCTGTTCTTTTCATCTTTCTGATATAATCTTCATGAAGAAAATATTACTGAACTTTATTCTTAGTTTTTATGCCAAAACATGCTGAGTTTGGTTAAGATCATGATAATTATAGAATAGTTGTCTCCAATTATGTTGAACGAACTTTTACGATTCCGATGTTCCTAATTTCGAACATTTTTTTGTAGATCATGCTATCATTTAACTTCAATTTTTGTTCATGAGTAGATAACAGTTTGATTGTATGTTTATCAAATAGGAATTTGATATATCAATAGAATTGTACTACTTTTGATAGTTTTATTTTCTCAAATTCAACAGAATATATCAAAAGATGAGAAAATTAAGTTAACTAAGTACATACTATCTTCTATCTCGGAGATCATGTCATCGGTGTTAGAAGTCAATATTGAAAAAGAAAACTTGTTAGAGTTCGGAAGTTACCTCCATCGAACAACCCCAGCCTTATCAGAGTTGCAAGTAGCAGAAAATGTGCCATCAAGCACGACAGAGACTCTGCGGTGTTTAGCTGCAAAAGTAGATATTGCCAAAGAATTAGTCGAAAAATGTAACTCCGGAGCTAAATCAGTTCCGGCTAGTGAGCTTAAAAGCATCATTGAACAGATAGAGGGGGTGGTCAATAGCATTGGGCAGGACATTGGCACAATACCATCAAACATTTTTCAGAATCACAAGTACGCCGGAACTGCAATTCAATCACTTGCAAAGGAGATGCAAAATGCTCAGTTTGACACCGATGTATCTTTGAAGAACAATATGGAAGGGGAACAAGATTTATATCAAGTTCAAACTTCAAAAGAGGAATTCAAAACAACTGATAATAACATTGGTGATGGAGAGATGCCACGCTTGAAGGACTTTCTCAAAGGAATGTATTACCATGGGAAAAACATTCCGCCGAGTAAGACATTAAATCAATTAGCAGAGCAGATAGAGCCTTTATATGAGGCATTTTTCTGTCCATTAACGAAGAAAGTCATGGATGATCCGGTCACAATTGAAACTGGGGTGACATATGAAAGGAAGGCAATCAAGAAATGGTTTGAGAATTTGATGAATAATTCACAGGATATAGTTTGTCCAGTCACGAAGCAGAAATTACATAGTAGAGTTCTCAGCACCAACTTAGCATTGAAAACCATGATCACCGAATGGAAAGAAAGAAATGAAGCAAGTAGAATGAGAATTGCTCAGACTGCATTATCATTAGCAAGTTCGGCAAGTGTTATATTGGATGCAATAAGGGACTTGGAAGACCTTTGCACAAAACGAGAACACAACAAGTTGAAGATGCATAATTTTGGAGTTACAAAGATACTGGCACAGTTTCTAGAATATGATGACAGGGATGTGAGATGTGAAACTTCAAAAGCTCTCCGTTGTTTAGCTGAGGATGATCGAGGAAAGGTAATTTTTTTTTTTAATTACCTGCAGTTTCTACTGTTGACTATTATTTCATTTCCATGCCATGAATATGTAATTTGCAAAAGTTTTGTGATTATTGGCTTTGTCATGTTCAGGAAATCATTGCAAAAACAAGAGCAATTACTGCAGCAGTAAAGATGTTGTCAAGTGATCACCTTCAAGAGAAGCATGCGTCGCTTTCATTGTTGTTACAACTTTCGAAGAGTGAGATAATTTGCAGAAATATCGGAGCCACTCCCGGAGCTATTCTGATGCTAATCACAATGAAATATAATGAACGCACAGACTTTGTCAGTGCAGAGAGAGCAGGAGAAACACTGAAAAACATGGAGAAGTGTCCAGATAATATCAAATGCATGGCAGAAAATGGTCTATTGGAGCCCCTTCTAAACCATATTGTTGATGGTAAGCCCCATTCTTTGATGCATGGTATGCATGATTTCAAATTTTCATCATCAGTTGAATCCATAAGACAAACTCCATTTGTATAGGATGACTAATTAACACAATTCTTCAAACTAACATGAAAATATATTAAGCATGTTCATAAAAACAGCTCCAAATAATACAATCAATCAACAAATTTTATAGTATGATAGAATGCAATATATTCTCTAATATTTTCTCACGAACTTAAAAACATCTGCAAGCAGGTGACGAAGAGATGCAGATTGAAATGGTGAGCTATTTAGGGGACCTTGTTCTTGGGAATGACATGAAAAACTATGTTGCTAGGAGAATGTCGCCAATTCTAATCAAAATGATCCAATGTGGGAACACGTTTTCCCGAAAAGCCGCATTCAAAGCTCTACTTCGTCTCTCATCTCACCACTCAAACAGCACAACACTAATCGAAGCCGGCATTGTACCTATAATGGTTGATGAGATATTCATTAGAAAAATCTACGACGAGCCAGTGGATTCCAAGGAAGAGTCTGCTGCAGTAATAGCAAACATACTTGAATCCGGAGCTGATCCCCGGTTTATCCAAGTTTACAAACATGGACACACAATGGCCTCAGACTATGTAATCTACAATATCGTGCACATGCTCCGCTACTCCAACACTGCCGAACTAAATAAAAACCTCATCAGAATCCTGCTATCCCTCACCAAACTACCCAAACCCTTTGCAGCAATAGTATCAGTGATGAAAGAAACCGAAGCATCCTACAATGTCATTGAATTCTTGAATTCCAAGAACGAAGATCTTGTCATCAATTCTGGCAAATTACTCATCAAACTCATAACACACATGGGACACACTATAGCAGAAGCACTATGCAAGACCAGAGAACAGCCAGGGAGCTTAATCAAGAAGCTAGAAACCGATCAAGTCACAAAGAAACATGCCATATCAGTGAACCTAGTAGCTAAACTCCCACACCACAACCTTACCCTCAATCTAGCACTACTCCACAGCGGCACAATACCAATAATCATAAACAACATACAAAACTTCCAGAGAAGTGAAACAAGAATAGGAAGACATGAGAGGCATTACATCGAAGGCCTTGTGGGCATTCTGCTGAGGTTCACCACCACACTCTATGACCATGAAATTCTCCAAATGGCTAAAGAGCAGAACCTGACAACAGTATTCACAGAGCTATTAGTAAGGAAATCAGGGAGTGATGAAGTGCAAAGAATGTCAGCAATTGGGTTAGAAAACCTGTCTTCAGAGACAGTAAACCTCTCAAAACCATCAATGGAGATAAGAGGAAGTACCAAGATGACAAAGTTCCTACCCAGGGTCTTCAGCATTGGATCAAGAAGGGAAAGCAGAGTCAAGCCATGCCCAGTGCACAGAGGGGCATGCTCACCATCAACCACATTCTGCTTGTTGGAGTCCAATGCACTAGGAAAATTAGTGAGATGCTTACAGCATGAGAATGTGAAGGTGGTAGAGGCAGCATTGTCAGCAATATGCACATTGCTGGATGAAAAGGTGGATGTGGAGAGGAGTTTGGAGGTGCTGGGTGAGATGGAGCTGGTGGAGCAAGTAGTGGGAGTTCTGAGGAAGCACAAGCAGGATGGGATATGGCAGAAGGCATTCTGGGTGATAGAGAGGTTTGTTGTGAAGAAGGGAGAGGAATTGTATGGTGATGAACAGTTCTCTGAGGTTCTGCAGGATGCATACCAGCATGGAAATAGTAGAAGTAGGCAGGTGGCTCAGAACATGTTGAGCCATTTGAAGAAGTCTAGCTTGCCAAGGAACTTCACTGCTGTTTAAAATCAAACTATGGTAGGATGGGATATGGCAGAAGGCATTCTGGGTGATAGAGAGGTTTGTTGTGAAAAAGGGAGAGGAATTGTATGGTGATGAACAGTTCTCTGAGGTTCTGCAGGATGCATACCAGCATGGAAATAGTAGAAGTAGGCAGGTGGCTCAGAACATGTTGAGCCATTTGAAGAAGTCTAACTTGCCAAGGAACTTCACTGCTGTTTAAAATCAATCTATGGTTTGTATATATATGGTTTGCTTCTTCATATTATATATGTAGAGGAATATTTTTTTTTTTTAAAAAAAAAGGGATTGGAGGGAAAAAGTTTCATTGTTTTATTTTTGGAAATAGATGGATTTTAGGTTCGCTGTGACTTCAAGCAATTTTTTTTGGGACGAATATGGACATGCTACATCAAGCCGTGCACATGCAAAGAGTTAATGCGTTAACTCATCAATGCCCTTATTATGCATGAGTTGAAGTTCAAACTCACTTTCTCGGTAAGGACAAAACCAACTTATAAAGAAACTAAGTGCTAATAGATCAAGAGGTTGTTAGCTTAAGCATTTTTTCATATTCTATAAACATGAATTTTTGGGTTCAATTATATTTGAATAATTATTTTATTTTATTTTATTTTGACAAAAACAACAACTGTCGCCTCATTAAGAGGTTGTCAAGAGATAGACAGGCATGATGGTACATTACTTACAGTGCCTCATTGACTACCTAGGAATTTATTAACCCAGCTAGATGCCATGTGGAGCGATGAAAGTTCTGCCACGTGCACGTCCAAGGGATTTTCAAGAACCAAACAGATCTAATAAATTCTTTTGTCATGCAATCATGAAGGAGAGGGATACAACACCTCCCATAGAAGACCCGAACCCTTTTGAAACATTATTATAAACAATACCTGGATGCGGAAAAAATGCTTAAACAATATTGCTACAGTACTATAAATAGTACTTCTTCAATACTCCAATTATACTTATTATAATTTTATTTTATAGCTAAAAGATTTAGTATTATTTCTTATTTTTCAATTTGTCCTTCCAACTAAATTAAAAACAAAAAAAATTCCAACTTGATGTACTTGAGTGTAATGAATAATTCTCCAAAGAGCAATGAATTCAATTCAACAATCACAGGATGAACAAATAAGATCAGTTGCTGAATTAATTCGACTAATCTCTAGTATGTGATTCAATTAACTGATAATTTGCATTGAAATTAAGTCACAAGTATCAAGTCTTTCTTTCCCCAAGGTCTCAGACCTCCATTCATCCATCATAGTTTATCATTAGTACTCTTAGATCAATAGATTCAGAAAACATCCAAGAGAAATTAAATGTAGATTCAACCAAGTTAAGATGAGAATAATCTTGTTAGAAGAAGAAGAAAGAAAGAGTGGAACAAGTGTACATGCCTTGAACGACATACATGTGTGATCCCTTGGGTCTACATATAGAAATGGACAAGTATACATATATGTCTATACATCCATATACATGTATATATATAGATATATATAATCTAACAATACGACAATACATCTAACACCCCTCCTCAAACTCAAGGTGGATCGTGCGTCTTGAGTTTGGATAACATGAATAGATACTGATCACGTGTATGCTCCTTGGTGAAAAAATCAGCCACCTGGATCTTTGTAGGAAGATAGTGAAGTGACATAGTTTGGGCACGTACATGACATCGGGTGAAGTGTGTATCCACACCAATGTGTTTGGTCAACTCATGCTTAACCGGATCTGCAGCAATTTGAAGGGCCCCAGTACTCTCACAGTGAATAGGAATAGGAGAGGTGATCGGTTATTAAAATCCTGTAGAATCAAATGCAGCCAAAGCACCTCCTGGATAGTAGAAGACAACATACGAACCTCAGCCTCAACACTAGACTTGGCAATGGTAGGCTGTTTCTTGGTCTTCCAAGCAACAATATAAGATCTAAGAAAAATACAGTAATTAGTAATAGAGACCCAATCATCAAGAGAAGTGGCCCAAGTAGCATCAGAATAGGCATGCAGCTGAAGAACGGACTGGCGTGGGTAGAACAGACCACGAGATACAGTGCCACGAAGATATCATAGTACCCGAACAAGATGAACATAATGAACAAAAGTAGGTGCCGCAATGAACTGACTAAGAATGTGAACCGCATGGGATATGTCAGGACGGGTGACGGCTAAGTAAAACAAACTGCCAACCAAACGTCGATAGCAAGAAGGATCAGATAAGAGAATCCCATCAGAAGCACGAAGCTGGAAATGTAACTCCATCAGTGTAGTGGCAGTACGGGTATTAGTCAAACCAGAGTGAGCAAGTAGGTCGTGAGTATAACGCTGATGAGAGAGACGATAACCATCAGGATGAGAAGTGATCTTGATATCCAGGAAGTAACGAAGCGGACCTAGATCAGTCATCAAGAAAGTCTCACATAACTTCTGCTTCACAAAGGTAATGTGAGCAGAGTCATCACCAATAAGGATCATGTCATCCACATATAGAAGAAGAATGGTCTAACCATGAGGAGAAGAGTGAATGAAGACTGTCGGATCATGTGTGCTTGGAGTGAAACTAGCAGCCTCAACCACTATGTTGAATTGCTCAAACCATGGCCGTGGAGCCTGTTTGAGCTTATAGAGAGCACGACAAAGATGACAAATAAACCCCGGAGGCACTTGAAAGCTGGGGGAGGAGTCATGTAAACCTCCTCCTTCAAGTCCCCGTAAAGAAACGCGTTCTTCAAATCAAGCTGATAAAGAACCCAACCATGAACAACCGCAACAACCAAAATGCGCATAATGTGCATATGGGCTACTAGGGCAAAAATATATTCATCGCGTCCATACTCTTGCTGAAAGCCACGAACAACCAACCGCGATTATAGCACTCGAGAGACCTGTTAGAACGGATCTTCACCCGGTAAATCCAGTGATAGGTGATGGGAACAGCATAAGAAGGAAGAGGAACGAGATCCAATGTGTGAGTCTGAGTTAAGGCATCAAGCTCCTCTGCCATGGCAGTCCACCACTCAGGTAGTAGGAGAAGGTACCTTAGGAGCCGAATTGATAGTAGGAGAGGCGTCAAAGATGACCGGCCGAGATGGAGACTCTGTGGGATCCCAACGGTAGTATGTGAAATGAACAGGAGGGTGAGTAAGATGAGACGAAGAAGGATGGGAAGATACTGCATGAGACTTAATAGATAAAGGAGGAGAGGGGTCAGGAGAGGAGTGAGAAAGATGTTTTGAAGAAGGGTCGAATGATGAAGGAGAGGAAGACACCAGGGGAGCATTCTCAACCAAAGGGGCAGAGAAAAAGAAGGATAGAGGGACTAGGGAGATGGGGACTTAGTGGAAGAAGGAGAAGCATAGAAAGGAGTGGGCTCATCAAACATGACATCATGGGAGATGCAAATACAATGAGTGACTATATCATAACAGCGATAACCTTCATGCTCAAGGCTATATCCCAAAAAAACATAAGAAACAGACTGGGTTGTTAGCTTTGTTCTCTCCCTAGGTGATAGCAGAATAAAGCAGCGACAACCAAAAACATGAAGATGATCATATCAGGGAGGTGCCCCATGAAGACACTCACATGGACTATGACCATTAGGGTGAGAGAAGGGTTGTAGATTAATGAGATAAACAACAGTGCTAATAGCTTTAGCCCAAAAATAAGGGGGAAGAAAAGTACCTAGAAGAAGAGCATGGACCGTCTCTATGATGTGACAATGTTTGCATTCAGTAACCCTATTCTGAGGATGGTCCCAGGATAGGATAACTGAGGGAAGGTGCCCTAAGAAAACAAAAAGACACGAAAGGCGTGAGAGGTGTACTCACCGCCGAAGTCAGACTGAAGGTCTTGATAGAGGCAGAGAACTAGGTGTGTATCATAGCAGAAAAAGAGCGATAGATAGACAATAACTAGCTACAGTGATATATAAGATAAAGCTATATATATGTGAAACGAGTGCAGTCATCTATAAAAAGAACATAATAGCAATGACCACCTTTAGAGACAAAGGAAGCGGGATCCGGCCCCAAACATCAGAGTGAATAAACCCAAAAGAAGCGGTAGTATGAGACACACTCAAAGGATAAGGATGTTGGAGCTGCTTATCGAGCTTACATCCAAACAGATGACATCAGAAGGAGGAGAGACAACTCCTAAAACACCATGATAAATAAGAAACGATATACAAGAAGGACATAAGTGGTCAAGACAATAATGCCACTTATAATGAGACTGAACGGTAATATAATAGCGATGAATGGGTGTAGCTGAAGATAGAAGACAAAGGGAATCCAACGCATAAACTCCATTATGATGACGCCCAGCTCCAATCACCTCCTACTGCGATCCTGTATACGGTACGAGGTACGGTTAAAGATAACCTGATAGTCATAATTAGTGAGCTGGTTAATAGTTATAAAATTCATGGTTAAACGAGGAACATGAGAGACTGAAGGGACTGAGAAAGCACTAGAGGAAAGATGACTAGTAGAGGAAATAGGAAGAAGTGTGCCATCAGCAGTGAAAATATGGGTGACATGAGATGGTGAATGGGAATGGTAAAGATGAGTAGCATCAAGGGTCATGTGGAGAGAAACACCAGAGTCAAGAAGCCAGAGAGGATAGAAACTACCTGAAGCAGATGAAGTAACTTGAGCAGAACGCGCATCACCAATAGAGGGAAGGAGTCCGCCAGATGGGACTGTTAGAACTGCTGGAACATCACCAACGACTGTTGATCTGCAGGGGAGAAAAGAACAGGAGAAGCCTACACATAGTGTGTCTGAGGAGAGGGAGACTTGGGAAGAAGAGGTGGAGCCGGTGGAAGTCCACATTGCTTCTTCCGACAATCACGCTTAAGGTGACCTAGTATACCATAATAGCGACAAGTCACATTCTACTTCACTCGTGGGGGAGACAGAGAGAAAACAGGAGGAGGTGCAGAGGCAGCAAGGGCAACGACCCTCTTTGTGAAAGCAGTCCAAAAATGAGTCTCCTCAGATGGAGCATGACTGAACCCATAAGCATCTATTTTTTTTAATAAATCTTACTCATTGTGGAAAGTGACCACCATGTTCACCATCAATAAGTGTTGTCTGCCACCTTGTTGCTATTTTTTTAATATGTATAATATATATATATATATATATATATATATATAAATTTATATAGAGGGCCCCAACATGTTGTCTCTAGTGATTGTAAAGATTCTTAAACAAAGTTTTAATGGTGGTGCTTAGCGTGATGTCTCAATGTTGTCTCCTTGTGTTTGAAAAATTATTCAAATTTTGGATTCCAATAAATTGTTTAAAGCTTCAGAAAAACAAAAGAAGGTGTGGGTTGCCACGTTGGGCTGCCAGCGGTGAGCAGTGCAGCGAGGCCGGCGGGCGGCCCAAGTCGGCGGATGACACGCAGGCGGTACATAGTGCTCCGGCTATGAGTCGTGGCTTGGCGGTTGCAGGTCTAAGTGGCGACAGGCGTAGGTTGGCTGGAGGTTTAGATCTAATTTTTTTTAGCTGGAAAAGGAGAAGGTGGCGAATGGTGTAGATGGCATGGATGGCTACGGGTGGCGGGGGTGACACGGGGGTAGATAGAAATTAAGGATAGAGAGATAGGGTCGGTGAGGAATGAAGGTGGCTTGCGAGTGAAAATGAAGGAAAGAGAAGAGGTGGGGAGGGAGGGAGGGAGGGAGAGAGAGAGAGAGAGAGAGAGAGAGAGATGGTCAGTCTGCAAGAGAAAGAGAAAGGGCTAGTTGAGTGATAGAGAGAAAAGAGAGAGCGTGCTGGCGACTGTGGCCGACGACGATGGCCCGAAAAACCTAGTTAGAAGAAGAAGATAGAGAGAGTGGAACAAGTGTACATGCGTTCAACAAAATATATGTGTGACCCTTTAGGTCTATATATACAAATGGACAAGTATACATATAGAGAAACCAGGGCCTTTAATCCTTTAAAACCAACTTGCCTTTTCCTTTCTCTTTGCTAGCCTTTGTGTTATGTTTTACTGTCGGTATAATGTACTCATAGAGCCTGGAGCTTATCCTTCTCTTGCGTTTACCTCTTCAACCGTGGCACCATCCTTGCTTTCTCTTTACTAATTAATTTCTTTTTTTTCCTTTCCCGAAACTGATCTGTCCACAGGTTGATTTGCCATTGTTGCTCCTGATTTGGACCCGTGCTTGCGCGCAGGCTTTTTGATTACTTTCTCTTTTGTTGACCAATTTGACTAGTAGCCTAACAATATCTCTCCTATAATCATTGACCTTGTCATCAAGGTCAAGGCCTAGATATTATTTAATAAGGTGATCCACATTCTCCCAAGAAGTATTATCTGGCGTTAACCCATGCCATTGAATCAGCACCCTCTTCACTTGACGACCACCCCAAAGAACATCTCTGCATTGTAATATAGTTGCCAGAAAAATTAAAGGACCTTAAGAAGAGGACATCAAGGGTAAAGTCAGTTTTGTTAACTTTGGATCACCAATACATTGTTTCAAAAGTGAAACATGGAACATTGGATGAATCTTGGCGCCTTTCGGAAGATTCAAACGATAAGAAACCTTTCCAATCTTCTGTGTTATCTGCAATGGTTCAAAAAACTTCATTCCAAGTTTATTATTCCTGCGAAGCAAGGCAAAGTTTTGTCTATAAGGTTGAAGCTTCACAAAGACCTAATCTCCCACTTGAAACTGAAGTTCAAAATGTTTCAAATTAGCATAGCGCTTCATTCTCACCTGAGCCCCAAGGAGGTTGCTCTTCAGTTGTGATAAAAGCTTATCATAATTTGCCAATCATTGTAGTACAAGAAGTGGAGCTTCCTTCATCTCTAGATATAATAGTAATCCTGGTGCTGTCCGGCGGCCATAAATGACCTAAAAAGGAGTCATTCCGCCACTTGTCCGATATGCAGTGTTATACCAATACTCGGCCCAAGGTAAGAGATCAACCCAATTGCCATGATTTTCACCTATAAAACAACGAAGGTGCATCTCTAAACACTTGTTTAGAGCTTTCGTTTATCCATTCGACTGCGGATGATACGCTGTGGACATTTGAACAGAAGTTCCCATCTTGGAGAACGGATATTGCCAAAATCTACTAGTAAATTTCTTGTCTCTATCACAAACTATAGATCAGGGAAGACCATGTCATTTCATAATTGAATGGATGAAAACTTCTGCTACTACTGTGCTAGAGAAATCACTTTTCAAGGGCATAGAATGGCCATATTTTGATAGGCGATCAATCATCACATATATGACTGTATATCTCTTTGAATTCGGTAAACCACAAATGAAGTCCATGACTATATCCTCCATATATGTTCTGGAATTGGTAGTGGATGTAACAATCCTGCAGGAGGTGTAGTGAGATCTTTAGCTTGTTGGCAAATCAGACATTGTTTGACATAATTATGAACATCTTGCCTCATTTTCTTCCAAAAAATTGAGCAGCTAATCTCATGAATGTACGTAGAGATCCAGCATGTCCTTCAAGAAAGAATTATGAAAATCCTTCAATAAACGTTGCTTCAAATTATGATCATTGGGAATTATCAATCTTCCTTTCCAACATAACAATCCTTGTCGAGAAGAATTTTCAAAATTCTGCAGACTTTGATCACTTAAAGCTTTCACAATTGGGCCACACAATTCATCTTGACTTGTAATAATTGTAATTCTGTGAAGAAAGATGCCTGTGATTGAGAAGAAGTAAAAGAATAGCATCTTGAAAGAGCATCAACAACAAGATTATCTCGGCCTGGTTTATATTCAATCACAAAATCAAAACCAAGAAGCTTTGGTAACTAGCATTGCTGCTTGGGAGTTTGGATTGTTTGTTGGCATAAGCGTCTCAAAGTTTGTTGGTCTGTTCTAATTATGAATTGCTAGCCCAAGAGATAATGTCTGAATTTATTGACATACTCAGCGGTAGCAAATAATTCACACACATATGCAGCTTGATGTTGCATTCTTTGAGACATTTTCCTTGAAAAATATGCTATAGGATGCTTGTCTAGACTTAAGACTGCTCCAATAGCTACCCCCGAAGCATTTGTTTCAAGTATAAATAGGCTGTCAAAATTTGGCAAGGCCAGAATTGGTGCAGAAATCATGGCTTGTTTGAGAGTATTAAATGCATGTTGTGTTGCATCTAACCAACAGAAAGAATCCTTTTTTAGTAAATCAGTGAGGGGTTTTACCAATGTAGCATATTGCTTGATAAATTTTCTATAATACCCACTCAACCCCAAGAATGCTCTAATGTGTTTCAGAGATTGAGGAACGTGCCACTGAACAATTGCTGCCACTTTAGAAGAGTCTATCTCCACTCCTTTGTTTAACACTATATGACCCAAATAATCAATTTGCATCTTGCCAAAACTGCGTTTAGACAATTGAGCATACAACTGGTGATGCATTAAATGTACATAGGACAGTCTTAAGTTGTTGTTGATGAAGAATCCAATCTGCACTATATTTGAGGATGTCATCAAAGAAAACCAAAACATATTTCCTCGGCGCAAAATTAAAAACGTGGTGCATATGATGCTGAAATGTTACAGGAGCATTAGAAAGTCCAAATGGCATAACTACCCATTGATAATGTCCTTGGTGAGTCTGAAATGCAGTTTTAAATATGTCTTTCGGATGTACTAAAATATGATGATAACCTAACCTTAAATCAAGTTTAGAGAAATACACTGCACCATATAATTCATTCAAAAGTTCATCTACTGTGGGAATAGGATAAGCATCCTTAATTGTGATGGCATTCAAGGCTCAATTGTCAGTACAAAATCTCCATGTATCATCCTTTTTCTTGACCAAAATAATGGGAGAAGAGAATAGACTTGTGTAATGCTCAATTAAGCCCTCACTCAGCATTTGATCTATCATCTTCTCAATTTCTGTCTTTTGACTATGAGGACATTTGTAAGGCTTCACTTTCACTGATGCACTATCTAGGATTAGAGGAATCCTATGATTATAAGCCCTGGAAGGTGGTAAGCTCATAGGATTGAAAAAACCATCTGAAACTTCGGTAATAAGGCAGATAATTCAAGTAGAGTATCAAGAGGTAAGGTTTCCTGAATTTTTGCAGCTACATTCTTTGCTTTTGTATGCATTGGAACAATTGAATAATCATCCTGATATACATGTAAAAAATAGCTTGACCTGCTTAATTGGTTCATAGAGGCGAAAACAGGCTTTGGAGTATTTTCTCATTTCAAAATCATGAACTAATTATTGTGATAAAATTGAATTACTTTCTTGTCATAATCAATGACATGAGGGCCCAACTTTGCCAACCAAGATGCTCCTAATATCATATCAGCTCTTGCAATTGTCAACATATAAGCATGTACTAAAAGTGTATATCCCTGTACCTGAATAGCTTTCTCAGGAATTTGTCCTTCCACTTGCAAAGTCAGACCATTTCCAACTAGAACATTCAATGGTGTAGTGGGTAAAACATCCAATTGCAAAAATTTAACCACTCTAGGTTGAATAAATGTATCATCACTGCCTCCATCTAGTAGGATATTAATTTGTTGGCTACCCAAAAATCCTTTGAATCTTTTAATACCAAAGACAGTGGAGCTAGATATTGGATTCAAAGAAAGCTTAGTGGTAGTCTCTTGCACTTCTTTTGTTGGATGAGGGTCAATTAAAAAGTCACTGTTTGAATTTTCAGTTTTAGTATCATCCCATTGTAATAGCAAGAGAAGTTTATTAAGACAATTGTGTGTAGGTGAGTACTTGTCATCATAAGTAAAACACAACCCTTTTGCTTTTCTGACCTGCATTTCTTGGAAATCCATTCTTTTAAATGTAGGAGATTGATTGTAAGCCAATGTTCCAGAATTTGGTAGTGTAGATCCATTTGGAGTTGAATTTACGGCAGGATAGGTTTTCACCTTAGTATCTGGAATAAAAACATTCTTAGGCACCGTAGATTTGCGGCCCAACTGAAGTTTCTCCTAGAAAAGTTTAGCTAAGGTCGCTGCCTTGTCAAGTTCATCTGGATTCCATGGAATTATTTTTGCCTGTAACTCATTCTTTAAGCCACTGGCAAAGCAGTCTAGTAAATCTTGTTTAGGTACCCCATGCACTCAATTAGCCAAGGCTGTAAAATGATCATAAAATTGAGCAACAATACCTTCTTGAGTTAACTTGAATAAAGAGTATCTTGGATAGTCAAAAACTGAAGGACCGTAAGTACGTTCCAATGATTTTGTCAAATTCTGCCAAGAAGTGAGTATGCCTGCCTTTTGCATCCTTTGAAACCATGGGACAACTGGCCCACCAAAATGTACTGAGGCAATCTTCAAACGATTATCATCTGGTACTCCATAATAGTCAAAGAATTGTTCTGTTTGAAATACCCACTGCAAAGCATCACCTCCTGCAAATCTTGGAAAATCAATCTTAATATTTTTCACAGAATAATTGCCCAGTGAAGGATGAACTGGTTCATGAGAAAATCCTCAATTAATGTAGGTGTTGTTGAATTCTCTTCAGTTGTTTTCAGAATTTGATTAGATTTAATCATTTGAGATATTCTAGCTATGGATTGTTGAATTAATTGCAAATTAGTCAAGGATTGCTCAATTGTTTTGAATATTTGCTCATTATGCTCCATCAACATGAACAGTGTTTCCACTTTAGCTTGTAAATCCTTCATACGAGTGTTGTAAGCCATGGAATGAGGAGGACAACGAAAGCACCAATTTGTAATGAATAATTCTCCAAAGAACAATGAATTCAATTCAACAATCATGTACAGGTATGTATAGTGTACAAGGTCTATACTCAGGATATACATACACATATATACATGTATCTAACAAGGATGACCAAATAATATCAACTGTTGAATTAATTCAACTAATATCCACTATGTGATTCAATTAATTAATAATTTGCACTGAACTTAAGTCACAAGTATCAAGTCTTTCTTTCGTCAAGGTCTCAGACCTCCATTCATTCACCACAGTTTATTATTAGTACTCATAGATCAATAGATTCAGAAAACATCCAAGAGAAATTAAAGGCAGAATTAGCCAAGTTGAGATGAGAACAATTTCACCCAAACTACAATTATTGGCAGAACAAACACTGAAGAAGATAACCAAGAAGAACAAAAAGAAATTAGGTGACTAGCACCTCCTTGTTCCCAAATCCCTTGAGAGAAAGCAGGGCCTTTAATCCTCCAAAACCAACTTGCCTTTTCCTTTCTCTTTGCCAGCCTTTATGTTCTGTTTTACTGCCAATATAATGTACTTGCGGAGCCTGGAGCTTATCCTTCTCTGGGGTTTACCTCTTCTACACGTGGCACCATCCTTGCTTTCTCTCCACTAATTAATTTCTTCTTTTTCATTTCCTGAAATTGATCTGCCCATGGGTTGATTTGCCATTGTTGCTCCTGATTTGGACCTGTGCCACACGACCTTTGATCATTTTCTCTTTTGTTGATCAATTTGACTAGTGGCCTAGCATTGAGCCAAATGAATGGTTTTTTATTCATCATCCTTGCATGATCTTCAATTTTGTTAATTTCGATTCTTACTACTCATGACATTTATTTTCTTTTATTTTCTTTTTTTTTAATTTCTTGTAATAATCTTTTAATGGTAAATAAATATTCACTAAGGCCAGAAAAACAATAGTAGAGCAAATTCAACCGTAAGAAATAGTTGTTTATAAACTCTTTCTACTTACTTTGATTACTATTAATTATCTATTAATTGAATGTTTATTTTCCTAAACATTTAACTCGCAAGAACCCTCAAAATAAACATAGTTAAAATAAACCCTTCATACTTCATGCACACATTTTGTTCTGAGATTTAACTGTCAGATTATTTGAAAAGGTTGATGTGGGTGGATGAGAATGCTATACCATCTATCTCCACTCAAATATAATCCAAACTTAGTTCTCTCATCTCCATCCTTCATCTTTCCTTATCCCAATTCATATATATTGCCATCCCAATCAAAAGGATATGTGGAAATACAAACATCATCACAACAATGAATTGTTCTGTCCTGTATATTCATCACACTTAAAAAGATTTCTCCAAATAAATACATGCCACTCTCTCTTAAATGGATCAGAAATTTAGAATATATTTTTCTCTCTTGTTGAATGTGAAAGACAACTACATTTCAGAATTTTTTTTATTAAAATAACTAAATCATATTATCATTAAAAAAAAAAAATCAAAATTGCCTAAAATAAGAAATGTGAATGAAGAAACATTCGGCGAATATCAATAATGATGTTTATATAACTCTCTAACCATAACAATCCTACAGCTTTGAACAAGAGATTTTAGAATGAGTACCAAAGTTAAAAGTCAGCAATACAAAGTACTGCATTGATCTTATGGTTTCATCTTCCAAATGATACAACAATTCTCAACCAATTTTATAGATAATTTCAATGAAAACCTTACAACATTTACAATCACAATATTTCAATCAACCCGATCGCTGTGATGAATAAACTTGTGCTTTGCAGGTAAGCACATTGTCAAAGCTGAATATGATACAATGTATTCGTGATACATATATATACTTCAAATACTCAAACAATATGATATATTAATATTACATGCTGCCGTTCAGTTACTTGTTCCAATACAAGGCCAATAAGCATTGATTTTTCAGGAATTAAGTCTTTACTTAATAAAATGAAAAATACAGTTACAACAGTGTGCGCAAGGTACAGAAGAAAGCAAATCTTGACAAGAGATATATTCATGTTAACCAGGACCAACTTTCGAAATGTCATAGTGTTCGCTAAGATTTGCCAAGTATTGGTTGAATTCCTGGATTCGATCACGATGTGATTTGTTGGCTGTCTTTGATAACCGGCGGAGTTCTAATTTTTTCCACTGGTGTCAAGTAATCGTCATGCATCTGCTGATAATCTTCATCTTCCAACCTGTTCTCATTTGGATCAGATGATATTCCACCTAAAAAAGTGAACCCCGTTAAAATAATTGAAGAGGAAACAAAATTAACATAAGTGAATGCAACACAATCAAATTTCTAAGACCACACTTTGTAGGCATCTAATATCAAACAAGCAAAGAAAAGGAACCTGATTGAATTTCTTGATCATAATGATGCTTATGTTTCTTCTTCTTGTTCTTCTTCAACAGCCCTTCCTTAACTGTTAAAGCTTTCCCTTTGAGCCTCAGCTTCCCACCAACAACATTCTCATGCCCAGACATTTGCTCACTGAACAAAGAATTTGATTTTCATTTGATAAGCATAAAAAGGTTCAGAATAAGTATACTTCATTTTCATTTATAAGAGAACGCAACAACATGTATTTCGTGGGAAATTAATTCATAAACTTGAAAGCATACATCTAAAATCAAAGTTGAGTCGTGTTTCATTTTTACATTGGCAATCACTAAATTTTTACCCAATAATCAAGTGTAGAAATTCTCTTCAATAATTAGAAGAAAATGTAATGTATGTGTTCTTACAGCATTTTTCAGTTATAAAAAGCTACAAGTGCTTTTTCTTGTAATGAAAACAACTGAATAACAATTCACAAGCCTGATCTGAGAAACTGATAAATGAAAGCTTAGCATGCACTACGCATAAGCTAAGAATTCTACAGATCTTCGTACAACATTCTAACCCAAAAGTTTCAACACCAGATCAGTATGACAGCACTGAAGCATGAACTGTGAAATGCAGTTAGAGGGCAGCAATCTCTTCAGCCATGTCTCATTCAAAAACCTTGTCAATTAACTTAGAAGTCTCTCCAGCTAGACAAAGAACCACTAACAAGGCTATTATAAATATCTTTTGTGAACAAGAACAAAGTTGACAAAAGTTAAAATCAGAAATAATACCATGAACAATAGATAAGTCTGAAGTAGGCCTATTCATTTTGGACCTCTAACTCAAAATCTGCTGAAATTCTTTAGGAGAAGAAAGGATAATTTTATTTTTCAATTGTATACATAGAAGAAGGAAATATACATTCTTTTATAGACACACACAAGTGAAGAAATAACTTTACAGCTATTAAAAGATGTCACATCTATATAATATATATAGCTGTCAATCTAACCCAGAAAATCAGGCACAACTCATGGTTGTTTGATTCATGAAATCAGCCAACATAATTCCTGAAAAACAGGTAGCAGTTCCCTGAAAACCAGTGATTCTCTGTACATAAATCTGATCTTGAATAGTTTTCCACACTCCCCCTCAAGCTAGGTTGTAGATATCAAACATACCAAGCTTGGATTTTAATTCATCAAACAATTTCCGTGGAACTGCCTTAGTTAAGATATCTGCAATCTGATGACTTGTGCGAACAAAATTTAGTGATATTAACCCAGATTCAATCTTTTCCTTAATAAAGTGTCGATCAATTTCAACATGTTTTGTTCTCGTCATGTTGCACTCGGGTTTTTGGCAATGCTAATAGTCGACTGATTGTCACACAAGGTGTTTATTGATTGTAAATCTTGAAATACCAGCTCAGATATTATTCTTTTTAGCCACATCCCTTCACAGATCCCTAATGCCAAGGCTCTGAATTCAGCTTCGCGACTACTCCCGAGCCACCACCGACTCGCTTTCTTACTCTCCAAGTGACCAAATTTCCCCAAACAAAGGTGCAAGATCCTCGATGTAGATCTTCTATCGCTTATAGACCCAGCCTCAACTGCGATCAAGAAAAACAGAGACCGCTTTTATTTGTCTGTTTTTTGAACAACAATCCTTAACCAGTGACATTTTGAGGTACCTTAGAATTTCGTAGAGACTGCCTCCACGTGTTCTTCTGTAGGATTATTCATGAATTGGCTAACCAGACTAACAACCAAACATATATCTGGTCTTGTGTGGGATAAATAAATAAGTTTTCCTACTAATCGTTGATATCTTGCTTTATCAACGGGAGCACAATCTTCTCTCGCTTTCCCTAACTTAGAATTAGGATCCATGGGAGTATCGCAGTGTTTGCGCCTCAACATTCCTCGTATCCTTGAGGAGGTCTAATACATATTTTCTTTGAGAGATTGAGATACCTTTCCTTGATCTAGCAACTTCCATTCCAAGGAAGTACTTGAGTTTTCCTAGATCTTTGATTTCAAATTCTTTTGCCAAGAAATCTTTAAGCTTCTGGATTTCATCATAGTCATCCCCTGTTAAGATAATGTCATCAACATAGATTATTAGTATTGCCCGCTTACCTGCAGGCGAAAAATTGACAAACATTGTATGATCTGTCTGACATTGTGTATACCCAAATGCCTTGACAACCTTAGTAAATTTGTCAAACCATGCCTTCGGAGATTGTTTCAGCCCATATAAGGATTTCTTGAGCTTACACACTTGATTTTTTGTTGATGAGGTTTCCAAACCAGGTGGTATCTCCATGTAGACTTCCTCTTCTAAGTCCCGTTGAGGAAGGCATTTTTCACATCCAATTGATAAAGTGGCCAGTCTAGATTGGATACGAGTGAAAACAGTACACGGATAGTATTCAACTTGGCCACCGGAGCAAATGTTTCAAAATAATCAATTCCATATGATTGACTGAATCCCTTTGCCACCAATCTTGCTTTGAATCTATTAACACTCCCATCTGCATTATGCTTGACAGTGAAGACCCATTTACACCCAACTGGATTTTTTCCTGCTGGTAGATCTGCCATTATCCATGTTCGATTCTTTTCTAAGGCTTGGATTTCTTCTTGCACTGCTGTCCGCCATTTTGGAACTTTAAGGGCTACACTTATGGAGCTTGGTATCTGGATATTATCCAAGTTACTCACAAAAGCATGATGATTAGGAGACAACCCTTTGTAAGAAAGAAAATTATGCATAGGATGATTTGTACATGTCCTTCACCCTTTTCTTAAGGCAATAGGTCTATCATCAAGCATATCACAAGCATCATTACCTGGTGAATGTGAGGAATTTGAGTCAGGATTGGACTCAAGGCCTTATTCAGGCTGTTGCAAGTCTTCTCTCATTGGTTGTTTATTCCTCCTTGTGTAGACTTGGAAGTTTGAAGGTTCTGCAGATTGGATAGGGCTGGATTTTTGTGGTATTGGAAAGTAGCAATATGGTGTGTCTCCAGTGGGCTGTTCTATGAGTTCTTCAGTTGTTTCAGTGGTCTTTTCAGCTGGTTTTATGGTGGTTTCTGATAGCTGTTCAGCAAGTTCAATAGTAGGAGCATAGGTTGATTCTAGTGTGTCAATGTCCCAAAGCTGATATTCGTTTCTTTGTGTCTCCCCTTGACTATTAATGTTGTGGTAGTAGGGTTGTTCTTCAAAGAATGTAACATCCATGGTGTTATAGAATTTTCGATTAATAGGTGAATAACACTTATACCCTTTTTGATGTGAGGAATAACCAATAAAGATACATTTGAGAGCTTTTGGATCAAGTTTACTTTTGCTTTGTGAGGAAATGTGGACAAAGGCAGTACACCCGAAAACTTTGGCAGGTAAAGTAGTGATAAAGTGAGTATGAGGATATGTTTTAAGTAGAAGTTCATAGGGTGTTTGGAAATTCAGAACTCTAGATGGCATTCTATTGATTAAGTAGGCAGCGGTTAGAATTGCTTCCCCCCAAAGAAATTTAGGAACATGAGTGGTGAACATCAAAGAACGAGCAACTTCAAGAAGATGTCTATTTTTCCTTTCAGCTATCCCATTTTGTTGGGGTGTATCAACACATGAACTTACATGAACTATTCCTTGCTCATTTAAATAATTTCCTAGGGAAGATGCAAAGTACTCTTTGGCATTATCGGTTTTAAGGACTTGAATTTTTGTATGAAATTGGGTTTGTATCATGATGTGGAATTGTTTGAAGATATTTCCAACTTCTGATTTTTCTTTCATAAGGAATAACCAAGTGATTCTAGTATGATCATCTACAAAAGATACAAACCATCGAGTCCCAGTAACATTTTTATCTTTTGATGGCCCCCAGATATCACTATGAATCATGGAAAAAGGACAAGAGGATTTATATGTGAGACTAGAAAAAGAATTACGAGTATGCTTTGAGAATTGACACACTTCACATTGAAAGGATGCTGGGCTTTTATTCTTTAACAATGATGGAAACAACCTACGAGGTACAAAAAAATTAGGATGGCTCTAGGCGATAGTGCCATAACATAATTGGATCATTCTTAGGAGAAATAAGTTTATCTTTTGAACAATGGGCTGAGGTAATGCAAGCAGATGGAATTTGTCTTTAACAAGTGGGGAATCAACTTCCATGAGAAAGCAGACCTGCATGTTCCTTAGCATTGCCAATCGTCCCCTCCCGAACTCAAATCCCTGAAATTCACAAAGATCGGGGATAAAATTTAGCAACACATTGTAGATTTTTGTGAGCTTGCTAATGTAAAAGTAAATTACAGCTAAGGTTTGGGACATAAAGAACAGATAGTGTAGGGTTAGATCTTTTGAAATAGTCATCGAACCTCGTTTCCCGCCACCTTAGACAAGGATCCATCAGCTATTTTAACGGTAAAATTTTGTTGACATGGCTTGTAATTCTGGAGACATGTAGCATTTCCTGTCATATGATCAGATGCCCCGGAATCCACAATCCAGGGGTTTAAGCTTTTTGAAATAACACTTAGAGCATGTAAGTAAGTACCTTTTATGAGCCAATGAACCCAGAAAGTGTGAGTTGTGGCTGCATTTTTTCTGATTTTGAAGAATTTCTGCAAAGCACTTCAAGCTGCTCCTGGTGAATGGGTTTGAATCAACATTGACTTTCCTTCAATAGTCGCATGATTCCCTTTAGTGTCTTTATCCCCAACAAATCTGGATGGCTTCCAATCTATAGGTTTCCCATGGATTTTCCAACATGTCTCACGAGAATGACCGGATTTTTTGCAATGATCACACCATAATTTCCCCTTTTCTTTGGCGGTTTTTCATTGGTGAAATAAGTTACTCGTGATGAAGGTCAGTGCCATTAGTGCAGAGGTTTGGGAAACTCGTATAGTAGCAGAGCTCTCCGAGCATCACTTTCTTCCTCGCTTTCTTCCCTTCGTACTCGAAAAAGCTTCTCGTAAAACCCGACAAGGGTTTTTGTTGCTAAAATTCTTCCCCGAACTTCATCAAGGTTCTTATTGAGACCCATCGAAATTTAAATATTCTCTTCTTCTCAACAAATTCCCTCAAGATTTTTTGCATTTTCGTGACACTCCAATGTTGTTCTTCAAAATACATCCAACCTTTGCCATTGGCGTGAGCTGGTTGTAATACTGTGTGACCGAAAAATCTCCTTGCCTAAGATCATAAAGAGTTGTTTCCAACTCAAAAATTTCAGAAGTGTTCTCTTTGCTGGAATAGAATTCCTTGGCTGCCTCCCATATCTCATGAGCCGTGCTATAAAGGAGAAAGTTTTCTCCAATTTCATTAGTCATAGAACTAATCAACCAAGACATCACCATATTATTCTGTATTTTCCAGGTTCTAAACCTAGAATCTTCAGGTTGTGGAGGAGCTATCTCACCAGTCAGGTACTCATCTTTTCCTTTGCCACAAATATACATCATGACTGATTAAGACCATTGGAGATAATTGTTCCCATTCAGTTTATGCCCTGTAATGGGATGAGGTGAATTTTTTGAGGAGCCATGGCTAGCAACTAGAGTTTCAAGAATGGGATTTTCATGGTTGGATGCCACTTCAAGAGCATCTGTGCTTTGAGTGTCAGTTGATATAGTGAATAGATCTAGGGTTTAAGAATCCCTCTCTGATACCATGCTGAAATTCTTTAGGAGAAGAAAGGATAATTTTATTTTCCAATTGTATACATAGAAGAAGAAAATATACATTCTTTTATAGACACACACAAGTGAAGAAATAACTTTACAGCTATTAAAAGATGTCACATCTATATAATATATATAGCTGTCAATCTAACCCAGAAAATCAGGCACAACTCATGGTTGTTTGATTCATGAAATCAGCCAACATAATTCCTGAAAAACAAGTAGCAGTTCCCTGAAAACCAGTGATTCTCTGTACATAAATCTGATCTTGAATAGTTTTCCACAAAATCAATTTAAAGAAAAGGACATCTGTGGTCTCAAAACAAACATCTACAACGAAGAAAAATCTTCACGTCAAAGGTGAAAAAATCTCAAACTTTATTCTATCATTGCATTTCTGACTTTTCCACCATGAAGTACATTCACATGAGAGGAAACATTTCTAATCGACGAAAAATTATACGGAGCATTAATCCTTGGCATATAGCTCATATGGCCTTACATTTTGATGGACCAACAATAGCTGTATGATATCACCATTTGGATGTTCCAGATATAATTCTATGATTCACAAATGACAATTAATCATTGATATAAAAAAATATAAAATGTCCATTGTAATTTTGTAACAATGTCCATTGTATTTTCTTACATGAAAAATATATATAAAAAAAAGATGCAATATTATTTGCAAGGCACATGTAACACAAGTAGACATGTACCTACATAAGGCATGATACATGAATTTGGATTTTGGAATCTGAAGTATCTGGTACCCTCATATCAGTTTCCAGCACTAATATTTTAAACATGTATATTCTAACCCCTAACCAACAAAGGAAATTCAATAAACAAGTCAAGAGAAAGAACAATTATTCTAAGACCAGAAGTATCATTCAGAGAAAAGCATATATATTCTAACCTGTAGCCAAGAAAAAAATTCAGATGAACATGTCAAGTGAAAGAACTTTTATTCTAAGATCAAGAGTATCATTCAGAATAGCAAATTGAAACAAATTCCAGTGGCCTCCGATCCTAGCAGACTGTTGACCTATCATGTAAGGGGAAGACACTTCTTTAGAGGCCATCAAAATTGGTCTAGTCCTCTGACTAGGTTATCTTCTCTTCTCAACTTCAAAAGTAGGCCTTGCAGGGCCTATTGTTGTGTGATATACAACATGCCACATTCCAAATTGTTCCAGAATCTGTTGAAAAATATTACTGTTATCACAAGGCAAGTAGTTCTTGATGCTCCAATAATTTTTACTTTTATTCTTAAATAAAAAGACAAAATCACCAGGCAATGTACAAGAAAGTTACATTAAGAAAACTGAAAGTAAAGGAAATATTTTTCCCAATTTGGTTAAATACTAGCCATCTTAACACGCGGAAGGTATAGAAAAGAGTAACTATAAGAAATTCCATTATGAAACCTAATTTGCAAAAAGAGATGACTCCCTCTGCCATCTCAGGCAGGCCATCTAATCACTCCTGCCTGTTAAGTGCAGTCCTCTTCCCCTCATTTGTTTTCTTTTATCTTTTGTGCCCCTGCTTTTTATAGTCCCCTTTTTTTATATGACTTTTGACAAATGTGACAAGCGCAATACAATCAAGGTGTGCGCATGGGCCAGGAATCGATCATCCAAGTCTTTCTATACCCTCTTTCCCCTGTCATTCTATGTAACTGTCTCCTTTCTTTTTATTTTTTATTTTTGTACTTCTTGTAATAAATTATATAATTTATGCATTTTCCTCAAAAAAAAAAGGGATGACTCCAGTTTGAACTAACATCAAAACATTTCACTGCAATCCTATATAACACCAACACATTCAATTAAACTCTCAACATAACTAATTAAAAAAAATTGCTTCTGAAAAATACTTAGTTGATTGGTGGATGTACACTTTACTATACCTTTCAACTTTAAATCATTTAATCAATAATTTTCAAACTAATAATGGGATCTCATGATCCACAACAAAATGTCTGCACATCTACTAAGTTTAGTTAGAAACTAACAAAAGAAAATATTTTTTATCAACTGATACTATGATCTCATAATTCACAACAAAATGCCAGCATAAACAACCAATATATGATCAGTTCTGAAGCCCAGAGAAGACATCAAAGAACTTCTCAGAAACCATGATTAATTACTTTCAATGTCTAAACAACCGGAAATTTCACACAGAAACCAAAAGAGATCAATTTTCAAGAGAGAAATTCAAGAAAGGGAACAAACCTCGGATTGAATTCGCCCTAATCCGATCACCAGATCGCTCAAGAAGAGAATGGGCTTTGGAAGGCAATGGAAATGGATTTCAGTTTGTATAGAACTTTCTCGTAGCACTTCTCTTTATACTGTGAAATTAACAAAAGATCCTTCCTTTTATAAATAATTATTCTCTAATCCTTTTTGCTAACTTGCACATTGACCCTTGAAAAGTATAGAAATTTTTCAACTAGATTTTATAAGGGTTTATATGTAAAACATCGTCGATGTGGTCATATGTGACGAAATTCAAATAATTTTAAAATTTTGGATAAATTAAATATTATAATTTTTTCATTGGAATTTGGACTTTTAGATTAGGTGGGTCCCATTGACGAGATATTTGATGTCATATATCATAATTAATTTTTAAAATTCCAGTCACGTCACCGCATCGTGCCCTGTGCCGTGTGATTTTTACGTATGACTCCCCATCAAATCTAAAAATTTTGCATACATCATTGCAAGATGAACTTACCTATATATCCCCCACAAAACTGAGTTTGTATATCCAAATTTATCCATCTTATTTAACCATAAAAATTTTACAAACAACATACAACAATTTGGTCTATTGGCAATATTTATTATATTGAGAAAACTTATTTAAGATTCACACAAATAAAAAATAAAATAATATTATTTAGGCTGGATTTGTAGTTCAAATGACGTAGATGCTAAGTTAACATTTATGTCAACATCAACGTTATTCTTTACCTATCTCTTTTTTGGAAAAAAATAATTTTTTATAATCTAAACCCGCATTTTATAATGTTTAAAGTTTAAAAATTTATCATAAATTCTAAACCCTAATATCCTAAAATTTTAAACCCAAATATTATAAAATTTTTTAACCAAAAATTCAAAAAACTTTAATCTTAAATCCTAAATCCTAAACCCTAAATAATAAATGACAAAATTTGCGATTTATAATTTAGGATTTCGAGAGGAAGGTTTCAGTTTATTAGGTAATAAAACAAAATTAATTTTTCTTATATAAAAAAAAGAATAATGTGAATGCTTATATAGATGTTAATTTAACATCCACCTCATTTGAACTATAAATTTGGTTTAATAATTGTGGAAATTGCCAAAAACACCCAGTAAGTTTGCAATATTGCCAAAAACACCCCGTTAGTTTTGCACTCCCCAAAAACCCCTTCCTTTTGAATACAATGATTTTTTAAACCCCCCAAACATCTAACATTGATTGATAGAGTTAATTTGGAATTTTTTGGACGAAATTGTCCCTTGCGTGGGAAGTTGTGGCAAGTGTGACAGGGTTTGACTATAATGCCCTTGGGTGCAATGAGTTTCTTTTTAAAAATGAAGCTTCTATTTAAAATATGAGGTATAAGGTTTTGTTTAAAAAATGAGTTTCCTGTTTAAAAAAAATGAGTTTTCTATTTAAAAAAATGAGTTTTCTGTTTAAGAAATGAGTTTTCTGTTTAACAAATGAGGTTTCTGTTTAAAAAAATGAGGTCTCTGTTTAAGAAATGAGTTTCCTGTTTAAGAAATGAGGTTTTTGTTTAAAAAAATGAGGTTTCTGTTTAAGAAATGAGTTTTTTGTGGTGTATTTATCACCCCCAAAATCTCTTTATTGCAGTTGGGTTGGGCCAGTGAGACAAAGCATGCGGCTCACAATCACAGTCACGTTGCATGAAAAATGGGATTTCGAACCCTAGAATTTTGATCTCCACCTCGATCTAGATCTCGATATTGTCAGAGAAAAAGGTGCAACCTTTCGATGCCTTCGCTCGACGACGAGGAGCATGTGGTCTTCCCCGAGGTCGACGACGAAGAAGATGAAAGAGATGAGGTCGACGACAGGGAAGACGATGAAGACGAAGACGAAGACGGCGAGATCGAACCCTCATCCGCGCCGCTTCCTCCCTCCGTTCCCGTCACCGACTTAGGCACCATGGATCCAAACCTCGGAATGATCCCTAACCCTAACTCTATTGCT
Organism: Dioscorea cayenensis subsp. rotundata; assembly: GCF_009730915.1. NCBI lineage: Eukaryota > Viridiplantae > Streptophyta > Magnoliopsida > Dioscoreales > Dioscoreaceae > Dioscorea > Dioscorea cayenensis. Next base: position 3,655,133 of record NC_052473.1, read on the forward strand.
ATCCATGTTGCGGTCTCCGCAGTCGAGAATGGTTCCGTTCAAGTTCAGCCCGTCTTATCCGACGTCGCCACCGAAGACCTCACCACTCCGACCTCCGAGGAACGTCACCAACCGGATCGCCAACGCCGACAAAGATTTCTCCTTTAAGACCCCACACGAGCAGGCCACCTTCGAGATCGCTCGCCAGATCTGGAGCACAGCACTCAAGCGTTAGCGCGAGATCAGCGACGATGAGATACTCAATGTCCCTACTCAATGAGGTTTCTGTTTAAAAAAATGAGGTCTCTGTTTAAAAAATAAGCTCTCTGTTTAAGAAATGAGTTCTCTGTTTAAGAAATGAGTTATCTGTTGAGTTTTATGTTTAAAAAAATGAGTTTTATGTTAAAAAAAAAATGAGGTTTTCTGTTTAAGAAATGAGTTTTCTGTTTGAGAAATGAGTTTTTTGTTTAAGAAATGAACTCTCTGTTTAAGAAATGAACTCTATGTTTAAAAAATAAGTTCTCTGTTTAAAAAAATGAGCTCTCTGTTTAAGAAATGAGTACATGCAAAAATGAATGCAAAAAAGAATGAAAAAAATGTATGCAAAAAGGTTTAAGGGCAATGATGGAATTTCATAATGCAGGGGGTAAAAAGGAAGTGAAACAATAAAGGAAGGGCTGTCTTGGATATGCAAAACTCACAGGGGCTGTTTGCGAAGTTTTGAAATTATCGAGGGGTAAACATTAATTTTCCCTTAATAATTTGGCATAAATATCATTTTAGTATTGTAGAGTCTAGTCCCTAACATATCTTTATTTGTTAGTAAAAAAAAAATAAAAAAATAAAATAAAGGGTCTTTTCTCTCTAGAAGCATTGTACAAGGGTACTTGTGACAAATGACAATTAATACTCTTCTAAGGGTAAAATAGTAATTTCAAATTTCCAAAGAAAAACCATCCAAGTCTAGATTTCGCAAGGGTATATACGAAAAAAACACCTATTCGAAATTACGGACAAGCCATGTCACCCATAAACGTCATTTATGCCACGTGTTCAACATTCCAAAGCTCATCGACACCAAACAACCCTTCATCACCCAATCAAAAGAACCGGGTCACTAATACGAGTCACAATTTCGCGTCAATTCAAATTCCACCGCTCTCAAAGAAACCCACCCGCGATTTAAGCCTGATCTCGTTCTCAATTTCTCATTCTCGCTTTCCCAAACCCTCATCTCGCCGTCGCCCTCTCCGACTCCGGCGCCGCCGCCATCGCCGCCGCCATCGCCGCCATGGGCGAGGTTGCCGAGCTCTCCCTCTTCCCTCTCATCGACGCCCTCACCGAGTCTCAAACCCTAGATCACGATCAAACCCTAGATCTCACCCCATTTGATGATTTTCCACCCGGATTCGAGAGCTACGAGGCTTTTCACAGCGGATCCGATTGGTTCTCCGATGAATTACCCCTCGCTCGCCGTGACTCTGGCCCTGTTGATCCCGACGGTGGGGCGATCGAGGGTTTTGATTCCGATCACGAGTCGTACGAGGAGCCGGTCTTTTCTCTTTCTTTTGGGCATGATCACAGCGTGGAGCTTGAATGGGAGCAGATTGATGCGCGGCCGGTTGTGGTTGATGATGCGGAGGTCGTCACCAGGAATATTGATTGGGAGGTGCTTCTGGCTGTGAATGATGCGGCGAGTAGCGTTGATGACCATGAGGATTTCGTCTATACATCTGAGTATGAGGTTCTCTTTGGGCAGTTTGAGGAGCATGCGTTTTCTCTCAAAGGTCCTCCGGCCGCTAAATCGGTTGTAGAGAGCCTTCCTTCCGTGAAGCTCTCCAAGGAGGATGTGGAGAAGGGCAACACCACCTGCGCTGTTTGCAAGGATGATATTTCGGGTGAAGAGCCAGCTACCCGGCTGCCGTGTTTGCACCATTACCATGGTGAGTGCATCCTGACGTGGCTGGGGATCAGAAACACTTGCCCTGTTTGTCGGTACGAGTTGCCCACTGATGACGCGGAGTATGAGAAATTGAAAGGGAGGAGGACGGGAGGAGGTGGTAGTGGTGCTATAGAGGAGGAATCACAGGCAAGGTATGATTTTGAAATGTTAAATTGAAGGTTGGGTTTTGTTTATGCAGAACTGCACCCTTGTTTTTTTGCTGGCGGATTTGACTTGCTCGTTATGCTATGTTGATGGTATAAGATTATGATGTTAATTTGTTGTATGAAGGAATTTATATGGAGTAGTGGTAGTCAGTTTTTATAGAGTTGTTTTGGAATCGAATATTGAATATGTCAGATTGATAGCATATTGGTTCCTTGTTTAATAATGTAATGTGAAGTATCATTTGATTTGTTGCTTCCACCAAAATGTTGATGGTTTTTGGAAGAAGTTCAGTGTGGTATGGGTTTCTTTTGCCATCTTGGTTTGCTAGAGAGTGCAAATGAAGATTTATTCATTCTTTCTTGAACTTGTTCTTTTCTTGAGGTTGCAGAGATCAAAAAGCTCATGATCAGTTTATATTGTTTTGTTTTTTGTGCGTTAGGCATGGTATTACAGTGTGATACCAACTTGTGTGGTTCTTTTGACATTAATTTGTTCATTCATTATTTTTTTTTCATTAATCTTTTAATTTTGAGTTTATATTATGGAAATTGAACAGGGTTTGTTTTCCAATTAGAGATCATCACATCTCTATGTATCACAAGCCTTTGGAGAAGGCACATGATTTGTTTCCGATCTGTACTTGTTACTGCTGCATTTATTTATTTCTTTCATATCTTCTTTTTACCTGATCGGTGTTACATAACAGTCATGGGATTTTTGCTGACAGTCTGCCAGCTACCATTCCGGTTTTTGAATTCTGAATTTTGTTGTGTTTATGGTCGTATCAAGTGCAATGGATAGAAGGAGATAAAAGAAAGAAATCTTTGGCTGCCACCTAATATTTTCTGACAACATATATTCTTTTTTGAATGGCTGCTGCAACGTGGTTGTCAAACCCTGTCAGTGTCTACAGAAGATTGAGTAGGTAGGTTAATTGTCAATGCTAGTCACCTCGAATGTGTGTTCTAGTTTTGGCTTAGGCATTTTATGGTTGGGGCTTGTGAAAAACGGAGTTTGCTCCAGTTATCTTAGTAAATAGATGAAGAATCCCACGGTGTTCTTGTAGTAAAATAACGAGGAAGGTAACACCTACCCATTTTGTGGCAAATGTTCATATGCTGAATGGCAAAATTGCAGGATAAAGCTGCTCACCTTTTGATTGGTGAAGAAATTAACTTGGAAGGTTGGTGACTTCCTTGATTTCCTTTTTACTTTTCAGAACAAACTCAATTTTGTATGTTGGCAGGCGAAGATTTTTTTGAATTTCTTTTATTCCTATGCGCATATCAGTTACAGAGCTTTTTATCAATTATAAGAAACAACAAACTATTCAATTAGTCTGTTTATGTGTTGCTTTGTTTCACTTTCAAGCATTTTATTGTGTTATGTTGTCTACTGTGTTTTATGTTTAATAGTAGATGTTGACCAGCAAGCTCTTGATAATCCTATTTTTATTTTTGTCATTCTCATTAGAGAGTCTTCCTGTATTTATTTATTTTCATATCTTGTGCTTTCCCCATGGCAGATGGGGAAATTTCTTGATGTAGTCCCTCTTAACATCAGCAGATCATACTGAAGGCTGAATGATCTTCATCAAAATTATGTGATTTTTTTTATTAAGTGTTTTAGGGCTCTTTTACTTTGAGAGCGCAATAAACTGAGTTATTTCAATTTAATGAAGAATTTGGTGAAGTTATTTCCTTATCTAATTCCTCTTAGTAGGCTTTTACAGCATAGCTGCTTTAACAAATGGGTAGTTTGATTGTCTAGGGGGAAAATTATTGATCATGACCATAATTCGAGTCATGGTTGTTTTGACTTTGAGATTGTTTGAGTCATTATCATCTGTCTTACTTATGCTATTATAATCTGAAAATAATTTTAGATCTCTAGAATGTTGAATGTTGAACTAGCCACTCAATAACTAAGATGGTTGGCATTGAGGTGCACCCTGAACTTCTACCCTTGTAACATTATAGTTTTATTGGATGGTTTGGTATGTTTTGATGACAGTGATCTTCCAAAAGGCTATTCAATGACAACTGATCTGTTTATAGATGTGAATAATTTGTTGGAACCTGGTAGGGAAATTTATTGATCATGGTCATTGTTATAGGATTCTTTGGATTGGGCTTCTTTTTTAAGTAATAGTGGAGGTATCATCCTTTTGTTAAATTACTAGTATATCATCCATCAAATGTGCAAGATGCTAAAGTCTGTTTAATAGTAGGCAGTACCTATAATTTATGGTTACCCTACAGTGTAGGTTGAAGTTAATAGATCTGTGTGAGTTTTAAACAGTGCACTCGAATTATACTCATTCAGAGACCGTCTTATTGTTGAGCTTTTGGGTGAATGTCAGATGGTCTCATTGTTAAATGGTCCTTTTGATTGGGCTTATTTAGTAATGGTGGAGGTATCATTTTTTTGCTAAATTAATAGTACTCCAACCATCAGATGTGCAAAACTCTAAAGTCTAAAATTTATGGTTACCCAAGAATAGTTGATAGACCTGTGTAGTATTCAAAGAATTATTGTTGGGCTATGGGGTGTATGTCAGATGGTCTCCGGTTTGGATGTATGTCATTTTGCCTTGTTTTATTTCCTTAATAGAATATGCTTTTTGATTTGGATAGATTAAGTTTTCAATTTTAAATATTATCTTGTTGAAATTTAAAAGTCAGTTGTACAGCTTCAAATTCTTGTTCTTGATGTGCGACCAGACACCTTTCTTATTATGAAACTGCTGAAGTAGGAAAATTTTTTTGTGTGCTAGAGTTGACCATTTATTTTGTTTTTTTTAATTTTTTCTGATATTCTTGCAGATAATTTTTATCATTCGGGGACTGAATATTTGCATCTAAAGAAGTTATCCAGTGAAAACATTTGCACAAAACTGATGTTAGTGATAATCATACAATGATGAGTGCAATTGTGTTATTAGTTTTTGATTTATCCATGCTGCAATTATCTTCTATTGAATGACAAAGGGCTAAGAAACTACCATAGTACTTGAAATCTTATTTTATTTTATTTTATTTTATTATTTTTTTTTGAGAATTAAAGTTGTGGTGATATGTGCATCTGCATATGTTTTGATTACAAAGGATTGTTGAGAAGATTTTGGCTTGTGGGAGTATCTCAATAATTGGCATGCATGGTAATTGGGTTATTTATCTAGGTTTTTGTTTTCCTCATTTGATTGTGTTGTTGAGTTTTATGGGGATAAAAACGTAGATCAAATGCTCCTCAATTAAAAAGACTTGAAGGTGTGTTTAATTTATAGAATTTATTAGGTTTTCAGATAACTTTTGAATTTTGATATTTTTGTTTTTGGTTTGAGTTTATTTTAGTTAACTTGTGATAATGCTGAATTTCTCATTGATGAAAATTCTACTATTTAACTCTTTCATGAATCGGGAATAGCATTAGTCACGTTTTTTATTTTATTTTATTTTATTTTTTTATTTTAAATTTTTATTAATCCAGAGTAGCATCCTTCAAAAAAATATAAAAAAAAAGAAGCAACGTAAAACTGGCAACATATAAATACTTTTTTTATATAAATGTTTTGAAAATATTATTTATTATTATCATTATTATTATTTCTTTCTGGGTCCCACAGCACCAACTCCACAATAATCAACAGTACACTTCTAACCTTGTATATTGGCATTTTGCTTGCATTTCCTTGTAAAATTGATAATTGCTAATCTGCAACTGAAAATAAAAATTTGCCTATAAATTATCCTTTGCTTATATATTGGCATGACAAAAATCAACTAAAAAAAGTTAATGTGAAAAAACACTCCCTCAGAGCCATCTAAGCAAAACAACAAACATGATTTTGAGAAAAAAAGTATATTAATAATTATTCGCTTCTCCGGGGGTATGTATGCAAACAAATTTCTCATAGAATTTTCTTTAACAATGTTGATCAAGAATTATAAAGCCAAATATGGTTATCTTAATAGAAAACAAAAGTGAAGCTCAATGATCATTGGAAACACAAGTCTAGATTGAACAACTAAAAAGAATGAGTTTGAGCAGCAGTACTGTCTTTAAAGTCCATCATCTTTTTTGCTTTTTAACTCAGTCTAGTTATGAACTTTCTTATTGCATTGATCACTGGAAGAGGGTTCTCAAGATGCACAGCATGGCCACTGTTTGGTACTATGAGCATATCGCACAATGGTTCATCGTCTCCGACTTGATGGACGTCACGTGAATTATTTATTTCATTCAACATACATTCAGATATTTCTCTGAACTTAGTATCGGTTTCGCCAACTATGAGAAGAAGAGGTTTGCTGCTATCCTTCAAGTCTTCCCACAGTGACCTAACAGTTAAAGATTACATTAGAATGAATCAATGATTCAATAAATCCATGAGCAAATGAATGAAAGGATCTTTGGTTTTTAATCACTATTGACAAATTATTGGACTTGGAACATATTAGTTTGTAAATATAGGATTGGAAGTTCTCAAATGGGATTAGAGTTTTGTAAATATAGGAGAAAAATATAGGCCACATTCCTATATTAGTTTGTAATATATAAGGAATTAAAAAAAAGAAAAACAAACAAACACTCGAAGATCAACGTATTTCATGTCTATCAGCTTGTTTTCCTCATCAGATAAAAGTAATAAAAATTAGAGTTTGTGTCAAAAACAAGGTCCTTTTCACCTTCTAAAAGCAAGATGCTTGCAGATATTCAATTGCAGAGGTATATATGCAAGAAATAGAGAAGTTTGCTTTGCATTAGCACCCCAATGAAATTTTGTAGGAGTATATATGTGGAAAATAACATTTGCAACTAATGTGTTTTTGTCGAAGGGGATTAAAACAAAAGAATATTGAGATAAGAAACAAGCTCACCTTTGTCTTCCAATGCTCAAGCCGCGTAAAGATTTTGCAAGAGTTTGAATGTCGTCATGCCTGACACGGCTGCTGAGAATTTGTTGAAAGTGTGGATGGCTTCTTAGGCTGTTAATAAGTAGTAAGACAAGGAAAAATTTAACTGTTTGCAAGCATAAAACAATCATCCTCAAGTTTCTTTGTTTGCTTATATTCTATAACCAACTACAGAGACATTCCGTCTGCGTGGTAGATTTATTTATCTTCTATGTTTATTTGGTACTGGTAACCATCATTTGCACAATATTAATGTTGCTAAGTTTTAGATGCGAACTATAAACAGTATCTGGACTCGATAGAATCAAAGGCTTAAGTTGACAGGTAGAGACTAAGACTTCAATATAATGCATGATGGTTTGAGTGATTCAAAGTTGAAAACAATTCCAATACTTCTTTATATCTAGATAACCTTTTCAGACAATAGCATTGCTGAGGATATGAGAGAATAGTGTCATAGTGACAGAGCTATAGAAAACCTAAGAAAAGAGGTATTAAACATTATCTTTAAGGTTTGCCATGAACTCGTAATGAAGACACATGTTGACAAGCAGGATGCAGATGATGTTAGTTGCAAAGCAAATGCATATTATATGGTCTTGATTCAACCCAATGGGTTTTGAGCTAAATAAGGATGAGTGACCCAGGCTTATAAATTTATATCCATTTTTACTAACCTAGCCAGAAATGAATAGGACTATTAATTACACTAATAGATAATCTGTGTTCAATGATTACCTTGTCCAAAGTTTGCCTGAATACCATGTCTCCAAGAAACGTTGCAAACCAAAGGCCAATAGGTTTCGAGCCCTCGCATCATCTTGAGCAGCACGAACTCTTCTAGCTGCTTCATCCCTTAGTCCTGGACTTCCGGATATTATTACTGCTCCATGAATCTTCATCATAACATTTTTACTCATCAATTGTTGCAAGAAATGTACAAGCAAAATAATCGCGGAAGAAACCAAAATACCTTCTCTTTGTACTTCAGTGCCATGTGCAATGCAATTCTTGCCCCCATTGAATATCCAACAAGAACAACACCTCCAGTGGTGACATCACATATGAGCTTATGCAATATTTCTGTCACTAAGTCAAGTGAAATCATAAATCCTTGTTTTGATTGGAGATTAGATTCTCCATGCCCAGGTAGATCAATAGAAATGCATCTTGTTGTGGCTGAGAGAGGCCTCATTACTGGAATCCAGTCCTCGCTTGTACCCAGAAATCCATGGAGAAAGATAACTGCCTTATTCTGCATAAAGTGAACCATATCAAGGTAAGAATCTTTAGTAAGGACATTACATTTGCCCACAACTCTGAATTAAAGATGAACAAATTAAATTAAATATAGGAAAACAGGAAAACAATAAAAAAACTGAAATGATTTTAGGATCTACAGAACACTATTGTGCAACACGGTATCTTTCATGGATTGTTCAACCAATAAATCTCGGGCAACTGACACAGAACTCAAGACATGAGGCTATTTCTCTGAGTTGCACAAGATTATGCTTGGATTTTATAAAAATGGGGAAGCTTCAGCTGAAAGAAAATGATAAATAGCCTAATTGAGAAAAGTATTTTATTGATGATGAAGTCTTCCCATCTTAGTCCTGTCCATTGTTTTAAAACCTTCTTCACCAAGATCATTCATATATTTACCGACATCGTGAGTTGCATTTTATGCATAAAAGCTCTAGTAACCAATTACACATGCCGCTAGCTGTTTTTACAAGGAGAGCATCACTGATGATAGAAATATTAGATTCTTTTTTGATACTTTTGACTATGGGTTGTAGTGATTTGAACGCATTCCTCAAAGAAAAGGACAAGCTGGGAGAGTTCGATTCTATTGGTACACGGGTCGCCGATAGAGCTCTCACCGAGTGGTGAGAGTTCGATTCTCGGCTGAGGGCACATTTCTAGGAGTTGTGAATGATGTAAATTTTTGATAAGGAGAGCTTAACAAAGAAGAAAAATGTTAGGAAAAACATTCATACATTCATTCAAGTTCAGATATGCATATATATCACAGAACACAAGATGATAGGTCAACACTAAACCCAAGACATCACACTTTTTTCAAAAAGCGATTCCACAAAAGCAAGTAGCTTTTAGTCCACTACAGCTAATTCATCTTTTTGTTAGAGAAATTTCAGACTCTAACACTCCTCCTTGAAATTTCTCATTGAGATTCCCATCATTGATCTCAGTTTTTCAAACTTATCCTTTTTCCAAAGCTTTGGTCATAATGTCCGCGAAGTTGTTCATTAGTCTCTTTGCAATACTTTTAGCTCAATTTCTTCAAGTCTTTCGACTTCTCTAATAGCATGAAACTTGACTTTTATATGCTTTGTTCTTCCATGATTAACTGGGTTCTTGGACATTGCAATGGCTGATTTGTTATCCACCCAAATTGTTGTAGCTTGATTCTGAACTTGTCCCAAATCAGATAAGATTTTTCTAAGCCAAATTGCTTGATTTGTTGCTCCATACGCTGAAATATATTCTGCTCTGCCGAGGATCGAGCTACAACTTCTTGTTTCTTTTGAATTCCAAAAAAAACACCACTCGCTAAAAGAAAAAAACATAGCCCGATGTACTCTTTGAATCATCAACACTGCCTCGCCCAATCACTCGCTCAGAAACCAATAAGATCATGACTTTCCCTTTTTGAGAAAAGAACACCATAATCAGTAGAGCCTCTAATATATCTCAATACTCTCTTTGTTGCACAAAGATGAGCCTTGATGGGAGAATGCATAAATCTAGAAAAAAGCAAGCTAGTAGCATACATAATGTCGTCTTGTTGTAGACAAATATAAGAGACTTCCAATAATGTTTCTATAATTTGAAGCATCAACCTTGCTTTCCCCATCATCAATGGAAAATTTTGCATTAACTGTCAAAGGAGTAGCAACTGATTTTGCTTTCTCCATATGAAATTTTTTTAGCACTTGCCAAACATACTCCGTTGATGATAAAAAAATACTCATCCCGCAATTGATGAATCTCCATCCCAAGGAAATACCTCATTTCACCAAGGTCCGACATTTCAAACTCCTTTTTCCATAACTTGTTTGAAATCCAAAAATCATGGCTGAATTTCCACCAAAGAATTAGCAAATCATCAACATATAAGGAGAGTACAAGCTGAATTTTTATGACCTTCAGCTTTTTTAACATAAAGAGTGGCCTCATTTTTGCTCCTTTTGAAACCCATTCTCTGCAAATAAGTATCAATTTTGTCGTACTCAAGCTCTTGGAGCTTGTTTAAGGCCATAAAGAGCTTTTGATAAGCTTTATATACCCTTGGCTTCACTACCAACAACTTCAAAACCTTCAGGCTGTTCAACAAAAATTTCTTCATTTAGCATGCCATTGAGAAAAGCAGATTTAACATCAAGATGAAAAATTTTCCATCCAAACTTAGCTGCAAGAGCAACCAACATTCTGATTGTATCATGCCTTGCCACGTGGAGCAAAAAGTGTCCGATAATCTATGCCTTGTTGTTGTGAATAACCCTTAGCCACAAGTCTTGCTTTCAGCTTGTTTATAAAACCATCTGGATTCATTTTGGTTCTATAAACCCACTTGACACCAATGACTTTCTGATTTTGAGGTCTATCAACAAGTTTCCAAGTTGAATTTTTGTTAATCATATGCATCTCCTCCTCCATTGCTGCCCTCCAACCATCATCAACGCTTGCATCTGCATAGTTTGTTGGTTCAAGCTTTACAAAATTGCATCTGTCATAAATTTCTGCAAGTGTTCTTTTGCCTCTTATAGGAGTTTCATCATCATCACTTGAACCACCATCATCTTGTTCTTGAGGTAAAGTAATATTATCAACCTGATTGGAAAATTCAGCTTCACCTTTTTTCCAATTCCATTTTGCAGCTTCATCAACCTTCACATCTCTGCTTACTTGAACCTTGTTAGTCTTCAAATTCAGAACTCTATAGCCTTTCGTGATGCTACTGTAGCCAAGAAATATACCAACAATAGCTTTTGCATCCAATTTATCCCTTTGCACATCAGGAACATGAGCATAGCAAACACTCCCAAAAATTTTCAAGTGATCAACAGAAGGCTTGAAACCATGCCATAATTCATGAGGAATACTGCCTTTTAAAGATTTTGTTGGCAAAAGATTTAATAGATATACTGAGGTATTGACAGCCTCAGCCCAAAACTTTTTTGGCAAGGATTTTTCATACAAAAGGCACCTAGACATCTCCATGATAGTTCTATTTTTCCTCTCACTCACTCCATTTTGTTGAGGAGTGTAAGGAACAGTCAGTTGATGTTGAATGCCATGCTTGTCACAGAACATTTTGAATTTAGAAGAGATATATTCACCTCCATTATCGGTTCTGAGCATCTTGATGCTATGACCAGTTTGCTTTTCCACAAGAGCTTTAAAACTTGTAAATTGGCTCAAAACTTCAGATTTTTGTTTGAGAAAATAAACCCAACACATTCTTGAGTAATCATCTATAAAAATCAAGAAATATTTGCTGCCATTTAAGGATTCAACACTCATTGGTCCACACACATCAGAGTGGATGAGCTGCGCGTCCTCGTGGGCCCTCCAACATCTGCTCCAAATGGCAACCTGTGTATTCTTGCCCATTTGGACATATTTCCACACACATGAACAACATCATTTATAGCGTGCAAATCAAGAACAAGGTTCTTTTTACTATTTGTACTGTCCAAAAGTGGAGTAGCTAGAATGGCCAAATCTTTTTGATGCCACAAGGCATGAATCATCAACTCGAACTAGCATATGCACATGATCAGTCTGCTTCCAATCTATTTGGAAAACTCTTGTTTTTCATGCGCAGCCACTAAAAATTTGACTAGCTGGATCATGAATAATGCAGGACATTTTGTTGTGAAACATGTAAGGAAAAACCTTTCTAGCATTTGACCCACACTTAGAAGATTTTGACTTATCTCGTGTACATAAAGCACATCATCAAATGAGCTTGATACACGATGGTGTGCTAATGGCTGCCGTGTCTTACTTCCTCTCATATCGAGGTACTCCATCGCTCCACTCTTCACTTTTTGAGGTAAAGGTTGTAGTCTAAATGCTTGAAAAACTTCAACATCAATGTCATATGGCTTGTGCGAGCCACTATCAACGAAGCCAAAAAGTTGTTGGTGTTACTGAGATGCTTGACAAGTTACAACAAACAACTTCTCTTCGCTTCGTATTCATTTTCCGCCACTGAGCTTGTTGTCTTGCTGATTTCCTTTGCTTTTACAAACTTTTTCAACATGTCCAAGCTGATTACAGGCTCTACATTTCACATTTGGCCTCCACCAACAATAATTTTCAGAGTGATTTTCTTTTTTACAATGAGGACATGGAGGGAACTTGCCCTTTGTCCACTTTTTGCTCCTTGTCCCTCATTCTTCCTCCTTGTCTCTTCTTCCTCACCAAGGTACTTCTTCCCACCAAAGTGCTTCTTCTCACCCGAAGTGCTTCTTCTCACCACCTCGAGGAACCTTTCCCCTTTGCTTTGCAAGAAAAAGCCCCTTCATTACTAGTTTCTTTGTCTCATTAATCTTCCGCCTCGAGCTTGAAAAGCATGAACAAGCTCACCAAAGAAATCTTTGGTTAAATCTTTTGAGTCTTCAAGTGAAGAAATTTTAGACTCAAATCTCTCCGCAAGTCACTAAAACTTTTTCTACCACCCTTTCATCGGTCAAGTCTTCACCAAGAAGTCTGATTTTGTTAACAACTTCCATCAACCTGTCTGCAAACTCCTTTATGGATTCATTGTCTTTCATATTCAACACTTGAAATTGCCTCTTTAAATTTAGAATCTGCATTTTTCTTGGTTCTATCACTACCCAGCATACATCTCCTCGAGCTTGTCCCAAGCTTCTTTTGGTGTTTCACAATCCATGATTCTTAAAAATTGTTTCGAAACAAGACCATGAATGATGCGACAAAGCTCTTGGAGCTTTAGTCTTTTCTTCTTCATGAGCCCGGATCCGATTGAGTGTTGGGTTGTCTCCAAGAGGTGGTACTTCCTTCTCGCCTTCAACCCACCGCCATAGACCAAGACCTCTCAAATAAGCCTTCATTTTAACAGACCCGGACTTGATAATTTTTCACCACTTAAAAGTCGGAGGTGAAAAGGTTTAGTATGCTGTTGGAAGCCATAGGGATTTAAGGTATGATTTTTTTGAGGTATTTGTAGAGGAAGCCCTTGCTGATTTTTTGTTTTTAATCACAGTCCCATAAGATCTATGAGAGCTCGATGCCATGATGTAAATTTTTTTGATAAGGAGAGCTTAACAAAGAAGAAAAATGTTAGGGAAAAACATTCATACATTCATTCAAGTTCAGATATGCATATATATCACGTGAACACAAGATGATAGGTCAACACTAAAACCCAAGACATCACACTTTTTTTCAAAAAGCAGATTCCACTAAAAAGCAAAGTAGCTTTTAGTCCACTCACACTAATTCATCTTTTTGTTAGAGAAATTTCAGACTCTAACAGTGAATAGTGGTTGTGTATGGGTGGTTCCAGCGCCCACGTGAGTGCGCCCTGCCCTCCCACTTGTTCCACCGAGGCTTGTGCACGTCCCCCGGGTCTCCCAGTGGGTTCGCCCACCCTCTTCCCAGAAAAGGACAAGCTCACCGGTAGTACTTCAAGCAGAAAGGGGGTGAAAGGCAATTCCTGGCCTCTAGAATAGGTTTTGGCCATGGGAAGGGAAAGGAACCAATGCAATAGTGTTATCCAAATAACCCAGAATGACCACACAGGACCACTAGTTGATACACTGCAATCAAAGCTATAGAGCAACCAAAAGAGTAGAAGACACCTTGCAGGAGAACAAAGGGATTAACTTTTGCAATTGATGCAAAAATAAGCTTTCTGTCCTATAACTGATGCTTAAATATCATTTTAACATGGAAACATAACACAAAGTAGATTGACTAGAAATGGAAAACTACATATTACCAAGTGAAGCAGAAAGCAGATAATATTTGATTAAAAATAGGAAAGCAGGACTGAATTAGGTCTTCTTTACCTTCATGGGAAAGACCATATGATGCCTAAGCTTTGTAAAGAAGGTTCCTCTTTTGTCTTCTATGTCATCATTCCTAATAAAGCCAGCTGTGGACTAAGTTTACGAGGCTTTAGGGTTGCTTAAAAGGTTCTCTAGGGGATCCCTGCATCAGATTTACATTAAGGCTTTTGTAATTGTTTGTCTCCATTTCAATAATCATGATTTTGTTTAAGTGGTACTGCCTGCAACTGACAAGGGACATTGCTGTACTGGTTGACCACCAGCAAGTTTATGCTAGATGCTAACAAAACAAATCAAAGAAGAGAACCAAAACCTCATTGATGGATCTAGAAATTCAAACTAGTCTCCTGATTACACAGCAAAGGCCATCCTACTCTCATAAAGAGAACATAAGGACCATCAGGATAGCCCCAAAACACATTGTTGCGAATTTAAACTACACTAGGATAAACAACTAACAAGTGATAAACACAGAAATAACCATGAATTATTAAATAATACTAATTTAACAGTTTATCTGTGCAATGAAGTGTAAAATATTAATATGTGAATGCCTCTGAAGCATTGACTAGTCATGCAACAGTTCTGATATTAGACGGACACTAGTTACACAAGTGATGAAATGGCCTCCATGCATTTATCTAGACTATGTGAATATCACTTCAAGGAAATGTGGATTCTTTCTTCCACAAAACACAATAACTAATTCATAGACTTGTTCCAAAGGAAGGTTGTCGTTGTTTTTCTTTGAAAGCCTTCATTCAAATTCCTTCTCTTTTCACCAGATATACTGACAGGAACCTCTGTCATTCTATTTTTCCCTAAGGCAGATCATAAGTAGTCAACAGGCGCTATGAGCATTGAGAACCCAAAAAAATCAGGGTACCATTTGTGGAAGATATCCACTTGTACTTGTGAAAGGATAAATCAAAATTTCCACCAGAAAAAAAAATAAAATAAAATTAAGTGACATAAATGAACATTGCTGGACCAAATGCTAGGACTATTTGTTTGCAGAAATAGCATCCAATAATGCAGGTGCAGTAAATATGACAAATATATAGCGCTAGCATAAGGGTTGTCACCCCTAACATGCCTGTCTCTGAAAATTGCACAGTTCAGAGAAAACAGTTAGACAACTCTTGGCTTTTCTTCTTCCAAAGTTTTCTATCAAACACTAGTCTACTGAAGATAACAAGTTATTCCTATTAACACCTTAATTCTTTATTATTCATTCACTTGAATATCTCAGATTATTTAATTGAATCTACAAAAAACTTTCAAATGTTTTATAAGTAATGTACAATTAATTCAAGTTCATAAATCATAAGTAATTAGGGAAGAATAGATACAAATGAAATTAATGCTCAATATCAATGAGATTATAAGCATATAAAATTAGCAGATGTAAATTTTAAAGTATGCATGAGGAAAGGGATCTACATAATCTTGCAAGAAAGAACCAAATGGCTGTTATAGTTTTTTTCCTCTGGAATTATCAAGAAGTTGGGGGAGAAAAAGAAAAACATATGGTAAAGATGCAAACACCATCAACGAATACACCTTGTATTGAAAAAGAATAACTTACATTTGTGGCGAGTCCAACCTCTTGAAATTTGGTGGAATATGAAAACTCTTCAGTATTGACATCTAAATGGTACGACCTAACCTGCTCTGCTAGATAAGCTCTTTGAATAACTTTATGGTTTATTTGGAAATTTTGTAGGTAAAATTGTGCATCTTCAACAGCAGCTTCAATAGTGTCACCATCTGGATGTGCACAAATTATGAGAGGTTTATTGGATATATCTTGCTTTAGCCATCGGTATGTTCCAAGGCCATGAGATATTGTTGATTGACATTTTTTATTTCTCATGCTGCAGATTGCAGCATTCTGTTGCTCAAGATAATAGGCAAATTGAATGTAGGCTGACAAACTTAGGCCACTTTCAAATGCACTACTGATAACAGCCATCTTGTCATGTAGCTGAGCCCATCTTGCAATCATTGCCGCATTTTCAAATCCACCAACAGCACTAGGTTTGATGACCTGAAATGAAAGAAATTACCATGCTATCTAAGAAATGGCTACATGTTTGGCAGTAATTTAGTATTGTACTTACAAGAGCAACAACTCCGCTATGCACAAATTTCTCAAGTTGTTTGAAGATATCTCCTCTAATGTTGTCGACAGTCTCATCCAATGCTACAGGTATGCCAGTTTCTTCACAAAACTTAATAATATCACTCTCAAGGCATACAGGTTCCTAAATAATCAGAAAGAATAAGTTAATCATCACACTGAAGCACTGAAGAAAAGAAGTTACATTTAGCTCGGAAAAATGGTTATCTTGTTCCAAAAGAATGAGAAGAAAGCATCCTGTACATACTTGGTATATACTTCTACCATCCAATTTATACCATACGTCCCTAAAGGACTATAAACTAGAGGGTGAAATTCCAAGATTTATATGCATGTACATATATATATATATATAATAGACACCTCTAGTTTAATTAGAATTTTTGGATGCCCTTTGGCTGCTACCATCGGTAAAAGGTAATAGACACTGACATCAGATGCCCTTTTGCCAATTGGCTCACATACTTCGGGGCTTGCCTATACAACAATAAAAGCTAAGAAGAATCTAGCCCATGGTATCATGCAAGTCCTTTCAACAGGTTTTCATTTCAAATATCTAAGATCAGTATGGATTAAGGATCCATGAGGCCATGAGAAAGCAAAACTAAATTATGAAGTGCAAATGGTTGAAGGGCAAATACTTATTGGGAAAAAAAGAAAGAAAAAAAAGAACGAGAATCATGCATAATACCTCTATGTACGCAAGGTCAAAATCTTTAACAAGAGATGCGAATTGTAATGCCTCTTTGTAGGTCCACATCTGATTGGCATCAACACGTATATGGATCTGGTATCCAACCACCTCTCTTATCTCCTGTATGACAATAGCATCTTCAATGGGACTTTCCCGTCGTGCAACCTGTAGTGAAAGCATTGGATAAATATTCATTTCTAATATTAACCAGGAGGAAACTGCTCATGCACTAAAGAAAACAATAATTTAAGAAGACTAATGCATAATAAGACAGTAACAATAATGAGCTTCGAATACTAGATTTATTTGTTTGAAGCTGAAACATTTGAGACTCACTTCTGGTTTTTAATCTTGGCAGCATTCATACCTTCAATTTTATGGTAGTGAAACCTTCCTCGACAAGCTGAGACACAACATGAGCAACATTCTTCGGTGTACCCTTACAATCCACAAGAGCAGAAATATGTACCCGTGCTGATTTTTTTACAATGACATCATCAATTAATTCTGATCTCACTGACTTAAGACTACCTAGGGATGCGCTCTTATATCCAGAAAGTACATCAGATAAACTACAACCACATCTTGCAGCTAGCGCATTAAGTATAGCCATCTCCAAACCACACCTGACACTTGGAAAGATAGAGGATGGCTGAAAGAGAAAAAGAAAAATACAGCACAAAATGAGAAACAGATTAATTATGGAAAAAAAAGGTAGCACTTAGATCAAAATAAAGCACTCACCTGAACTCCTAAACACCTCCAGATCCAGCATGAGATGGAGCCCTTGAGCAAAGAAAAAAGGCAACTTATTTCAACTCCTTTAATTATGTTAAGCAGAAATCTCACTTGTTCTTCAACATCTTCCATGTCCTCCTGGTGAATTTCAAGTGGTGCAACCTGTTTGGAGATTTCATCATGGACCATTCATAATTTACAAATAATGACTATAATATAGTAATTAGTGTTAAGAGTAACTAATAGTTCTACGATTGTTAATTTGGAAAATGTGAATTTGAATACATAAGAATGGATTTCTCATCCAATTAGCTTAATCTTTTGGGTTGGATAGGGTACAAATAATATGTTTAGCTTGCATCTGGCTATTTGGTTTGTTTGCAATGTGGCTAGTTAAAATAGATTAGCATGTATCAAGGAGGCATGTTAAAGTAACAGTGAATTTGGTAATGAAGACACTTGAGAAAGATGCTAAACATAAGGCAGTGAGAATCAGAAGAGGGTCTTATAGCAAATGTTGTGCTCAAATTGTCTCATAATTTCCCCAACCTAGTAAATTTAATGTTCCAGGGCAATAGCGCGTATATAATTGAGAAAACTCAAGCAATTGAAATTCTAAAGATGTTGGAAGCTAAGAATTGGTGAATCAGAAAAGGGTCTGCTGGCTTGTACAAATTGGGGGTGCTTGAGCTACAGCCATCCACACAGTATGAAAATAATAGGCATGCTCATCGAATCTCTTGTTGGTTTCAATCTACTAACAGAGTTGCCAATATGTTACATTCAAATAGAGAAACTGCATGAATTAGGATCCATTCCTTTTGGATCCTTAAGTTGCAGGAATTGTGGGTGCATGTTGCAATGTCAGGGACCTCGAGAGCAGTGACACCGGTGCAGCAAAAATCAACTGGTGACATCGTTCTACAAGGCGCAGTCACTGCAAGTACAAGGTCAACCAAGTTCAACCACTGTCATGGGTTAATTAATTAATCCATTATATGAACAACTGTAATTAGTGGTTAATTAGCATCTTGAGTGATTAGTATTCTGGGAGTTTGTGCCTGTCTAGGTTGTTAAAAGAGTGGTTATGGAGGGTGTGATTTGGTCATGATTAGGTGGTAAAGGAGTGAGTGGCACGTGTTGCAGTGTCAAGCTGTGTTGCCCATGTCAATAGATATGCATGAATGTAATGAATGCAAGGCAACAATGAAATCTGTTCCTCAGCCTTTGTCTCCTCTCTTATCCCTCCTCTTCTCCTCTACTTTCTCATCTCTGCTCCTCTCCCTCCTCCTCATAACCTTTACAACTAATCAGCACGCATCAGCACCTTGAAAAATTAAAACTTCATGCAACGAGTTAAAGGAATTGGTGGTGAATAGAAGTGAAAGTGATCTCAAGAAGTTACATTTGTGGTTTCACAGTAACCTGAACAAGATTAAATTCAATGGAGTAGAACCCAAAAAGCATTTTCTAGAAGTTGAGACAGTTGTATATAGCCAAGTGCAAGAATTTGAAGAATCTTCCTAGGATCCTGTATCTTGTTGCCCTTGTTACCCTAAAGATAGAGTAATGCGAAGTTTTGGAGAAATTTGTCAATAGAGGGAGAAAGAAACAAAGTAAGTTTCAGTAAACCACCCCACCTTCCCCCTGCTAGAAATTTTGAGCATCAGTTCTTTACCAAATTTATTAAGCAAAGGCAATTATTCACTAATTTTATCATGTCTTTCTAATTTAATTATTGAAGGCGGTTCGAAATTGAGTAGACTCTTTGTTGAGCTACACATTATTACAAACAAATTCATCAGACTTGACTATGAAGAGGAATGGTGGAATGGGTGAAAGTGGGATAATGAGCACAACATCTAGTCTTACATAGCAACCAAAATCAATTTCAAAAAGCCCGGGTCCTCTTAACATCTTCTTTCTTCCTCTCACCGGCTAAGCCTTTGTATCCACCCAATGGAAGGCATATAATCCCTCCTAAAGCTAAGCATCAATAATACATCACATGGACTTCCTTTAGAAGGAACAACTATAGTTAGAATTTAACCTCAACTACAAACTAAAGAAATCTAATTGGCCCTCCCAAAGATGAATGATGATTTGGAATGTTGAAAATCAAACTTAATTTATGAATGACATTTACTTTGGTTAATATATTTACAAGTTCATGTAATAGAGTCTAGAAAGTTGAAACAAACCAATCAAACCAAGCTCAAATGCCAATATTAGCTAACATCCTTCTTTGTAAATTGCAGGATAGTTGTGCCACAATGAGAAACTTAAAAAAGCACTTCTTCAAAGTTGGAGTGCCCAAAGTCTTACAGCACACTTTCAGCTTACCATGTAAGGCATCCTCCATTTTTTAAATAATATTGCTATTTGGCCTATTTAGTTCATTAACCACTTGCTACCATTCTTCAACACTTTTCTTTTTGTTCGACATAGCCTCATAGAGATTCTGGGTCCGTTTGATACGCAAGATCTCAAGGGACAACACATGACAACTTCTATTGTTATGTGTTTGATTTACAAATGGAGTGGGAGTACAACAAAAGCCATCGGATCGGTACAACACAACTTCATAAATTTTTTGTACTGCTAAAACCACCGTACAAAAATGTTATCGAATTATAGGACAATTTAATGCAAAATTGTCCCTATTTAAAATTAAAAATTACACTACTATATTACAAGGGTGATAGCATGATTTATTTATTTCATTTTATTTATTTATCTATTCATTCATTTACTTATCTATTTGTTTGTTTCTTAGGATTAAGATTTTAATGAAAGTTTGTTTGTTGTGGATTGAATGTTTGTAAAATCATGTTGTGTTTGGATCAAAACCTACTTGTTGACTTTATGTTGTTGGCCCTTGTAGAATTTGATTAGATATTTATAAAATATTGTTGTAATTTTTTTATTATGAAACAAATATAGAATAGTAAAAAGATATTATTGTAATTTTACTATTTTGTGTGTTTCGTACATATGCAAATAAAACACTAAACACAAAAAATGTGTATATTCCGATGAAAATCAAACATAGAACAGCACAAGCACTTGTGCTATACTCTAACTGTTTATATTGTATTGTATTGCTAGTGTTGATCTCATTAACAAATCAAACAGAACCTCTAAGTGCAAAATCCACCAATACGTACACGCAGTGCTCTTGAATTTTTCACCCTTGATCACGAAAAAGTGATGGCTTCTCTTATACCAAAAAACTAACGCAAAGATAGTAATTAAAAGACGACTATAAACATTTGTATTAGTTTCTTGAAGTAAAGAAGTCATCACTTTTTCAGGGTTAAAGGTGAAACGTTCAAAAGCATCGCCTTTGCACTTGTGAAATCTCTGTGAGAATATATCAAACAAAAAAAAAAAAAAAATGAAGAATGCAACACATGGCTAATGAACTGAATATGCCAAGCAACATTATTTAAAAAATGAAAGGCGCCTCACAAGAAAAGCTGAAAACCAGCTGAAAGACTTTGGGCACTCCAACTTTGAAAAAGTATTTTTTAAGTTCTCATTGTGGTACAACTATCCTACAATTTACAAAGAAAGATGTTATCTAATATTAGTATTAGAGATTGGTTTGTTTCAACTTTCTACACTCAATTACATGATCCTCTATATAAATTAACCAAATAAATGTCATTCATAAATTAAGTATGAATATTAACATTCCAAACCATCATTCACCTTTGGGAGGGCCAATTAGATTTCTTTAGTTTGTAGTTGAGGTTAAATTCTAATTGTATTGTCCCTTCTAAAGGAAGTCCATGTGATGTATTGATGCTTAGCTTTAGGAGGGATTATATGCCTTCCATTGGATGGATACAAGGGGCTGAAGGAGTCAGCCAGTGAGAGGGAGCCACAAGATGTTGGGAGGAAACCGGGCTTGTTGAAATTGATTTTGGTTGCAATGTAAGATTAGATGTTATGCGTATTATCCCACTTCAACCCATTGCACCATTTTTCCGCAAGTCTTATGAATTTGTTTGTAATAATGTGTAAGTCAAAAATGAGCTTACTCAATTTCGGACCTTAAATAATTAAATTAAAAAGACATGAAAAAAATGAGTAAAAAATTGCTTATACTTAATAGATTTGTTAAAAAACTAATGCTCAAAATTCCTAGCAGGGGGAAGTGGGATGGTTTTCTGAAACTTGCTTTGTTTCTTCTCTCTCTCTATTGACAAATTCCTCCAAAACTTTGCATTAGTCTATCTTTAGAGTAACAAGGGTAACAAGATACAGGACCCTAGGAAGATTATTCAAATTCTTACACTTGGCTATATACAACTTTCCTAACTCCTAGAAAATGCTTTTTGGCTCTACTTCATTGAATTTAATCTTGTTCAGGTTACTGTAAACCCATAAAAGTAGCTTTTTAAGATCACTTTCACTTCCATACCACCAATTTCTTTAACTCGTTGCATGTCGTAAGTTTTAATTTTTCAAGACACGCACATGGAAAATTTTCAATAGCCAAATTTGGCTGCGAAAAACATGTCTAACAAAAGTAGAAAGTCGACATGTAGACCAGACATGTTTGGAAAGGAAGACCAGACATGTTTTCCAAACTTTGGAAAAAAAGAACTGTGGGTGGGCAAGGTTCCAGTTAGAATCTGACTAGACATTATTTGAAAAAGAAGATCGGACACGTTTTCCAAACTGACAAAATTCACACTCTAGGAACTGCAAATGAAACAAATGAGGAAGCATTCTCTTTAACTTTTGAAGACCAAATGACCCAACCTACGATAAAGAAGACTAGGAGATTTTGTAATAGTGCAACACATAGAGGATGACACCAATAGACCCGGATGATCTCGATGCCAGTGGTGAGGTTATCAGAGCGTGAGTGGATGAGTCTTGGACAACTAGGGTTCTTGAGAATTCTGATCTGACCCTCGGAACATGGCTCTCTGATACCATGTGAATGTTATGAGATTGAGATAACTTTATGAGAAGAATTACCCTCTATAAATAAAGAGGCTACAAATCATAATAGGATGGCCCTCAGAACATGGCTTCCTGACACTGTGTGAATGTAATGAGATCGAGATAGCTTTATGGGACCCTC
This sequence comes from Dioscorea cayenensis subsp. rotundata, assembly GCF_009730915.1. NCBI lineage: Eukaryota > Viridiplantae > Streptophyta > Magnoliopsida > Dioscoreales > Dioscoreaceae > Dioscorea > Dioscorea cayenensis. The sequence goes on from NC_052473.1 coordinate 3,677,884, forward strand.
TATAAATAGAAAGGCTACAAATCATAATAGGAATTACATCATAAGGAAACAAATCATAAAAAAATTAAATAAGAGAAAATTATATAATATGGAAGAAACTAAAAAGGAGAAAGATATACAAGGAAGTTCTAACAATAGGAAAAGATAAATAAGGGCACTCTAATAACATATGGTTCAAACAATTTCTAAAAGAAAAGAAAGATTCGCCTTTCAAGATAATCCAAGATTTAAATGTATATTGGTAAAGGTAAACTAATAATAAAGGAATTCCTTCAAGAATCTATATATTCAGCATGATGTATACTGGGATTAGTTTAGTAATAAGACTTCATAGAAGGATCAATGGCAAGGATGTTATACACTAAAAGCCCCAGCAAAATATTCTAATATCATGGAACAGGGATATATAAGTAAAGCACCCAAATCTAATGTCTTGATTTCTTATAACCACAAGAATTTTCTTGGTCAAGGATGAAAATTATGTGTAAAAGTTCTATAATAATTGAAGACGAGTAGTACCTCCCCAAATCCTAAACTTCCATCATCTAATTCTAGAGATAGTATAAGACCTTCACGGTTGAAACTGCTGCCAGAATCATTCACAAGACTTGATGTAGGTGGTGCGCATAGTTTAATTCTGCAACACCATAAGAATACATTAAGATAGTAATCAATGAATATTTCTAGCTGCTAGAATATCAATAAATCATAAAATATTCAAATGCCCATTTTGAGTTCGTCAGTAAACTTGCCTATACACTGAATACTCCATTTTAGTAATCTTGCATATGGATGGTCTATCATTAATATGATCAAAAGTAACAAATTTTGACAGAACATGGCATGCTTGGTCTACAGCTTCAGAAACAGATGCTCTCATAACACTGCAAGGAAGACAATGAGCATGGCAGGTTGCAATAATATGAAATGTAATTCCATAAAATAAAGATTGCAGTCTAGACCAAAACAAGCACCTGTGGTAATTAGCATTATCCTCAATACAACTCTCAACTTCTATTAAGCAGTCCCTTTGTTCCTTTCGAGAACTCTGTAAAGCATGTTGAAGTTCAACTTTTGTTCGTGCACGTAAATGCTTCACACTGAAAAACCAATATTTCACATTAAACACCTGAAATAGCAACTCTATCAATATGCTGGAAATTCTATCCTAGAACCTAACAATAAAATGAGAATGGTCATTCTACATCTCAAGGAACAAGCATATATATATATATATATACATATGCATATGTATCTTTAGCTCTGAAACTCATATGGGCACAGGCAGCTCAGGTCACACAAACCATGTATAGATGTTATCAGTTAATGAAAATCTTATCTTAATGCTCTCCTCTTTCCCTTCAACACAACAAGATAAAAGTCACTTATGATAAAAGAATGCTTCAGGTCTAACAACAAATAATTAAGTGCATGCCACAGATACTATTTAATAATAAGATGCTGTCTTCGATAAAATAAGAATGATTTAAAAAATTAATGTCGTCTACGTAAAAGTAAAATACAACTGTTGGATAGGGGCATATCAAGGAAGTTATAAGTCAAAACAGATACATTACCCATGTGCTGCACATAGTTGGCCAATCAAAATATCATGAGATGTGTAGAAGTAGCGATCAAGTACACTAGGTTCAGTGGTAGTTGCAATTGGTAAAAGACTGAAAATGGCACCCCCATGATTGTTGATCACAAGTATCGTCATTGGTTTCCTCTTTTTGCTATAAATAATAACAGATTATTAGTCACTAAAGATATAATTTTGGATTTCAGTGAGACCTGACAAATAATTGAAGTAAAAAGCAACAGAAAAGGTCACATAACAGGAAAATTTAATATTTATCTTGAGAGATTATAAACTAAATCATTTAAATATGAATGCAAGGGAAGTTTGAAAATTGTTGTTAAATGCAATTAAACTTCAAATTGGTTGGACAGCAAATTAACATCTGTCATGGGTTAAGCAAGTTATGTCGATTTACTCGATTGTAATAAGCAAAAGAGAAATCTAAGTTATTCAGCAAGAACCACCGGCATATCTAACCTAAGACCTATATATAAAAATGAATGCAAGAGAAGTCTGATAATTGCTGTCAAACGTAATTAAGGTTCAAATTGGTCAGAGAACTAAAAATTAACATTGCCATGGGCTAGGCAAGTTATGTCAATTGTCATAAGCAAAAGGGAAATCTAAGATATTCAGCAAGAACCAGCAGCATATACTTAAACTAAATGGAGACTTTCAACGACATCATAAGACATTTCACACATCAAAATCTAAAACTCAAGAGAATAGCATGGGCATTATTTTATAGGACCCTGATCTCTCCATTTCTCTTTTTGACCCTTTTTCCCAAACCAATATAGGGTAGCTTATGTTTCAAAAGGGAATAGAATAAGCACTGAATGTGATATCAAAGTGTTTGTCTGACCATTCTCACCATTCAAGTTTTCATCAAAAGTTACTCTGGAAATTGAGTGGACAAAATGGCTACTACAATTAATTATTATGTACGAATCATCCACTTCACACTTAAAATATAAAGCCAAAGCACATTTAACTGCATTTTTTTTTTTTTGCTTTTCACTTGTTTTTTTCTAAAAAATAAGGAAAAGTATCAAGCAGTTTTATGCAAAAATACATATAGTTTTAAAAATCTGAATGTGTAAATCCCTAAAAAGTAATAATGTATTTATGAGCAATTGTATAGTGTAAGGGGATGCTTTTTATGTGTCTCATCTGTTGGATCAGCTGATTTCTAACATACTTAACAAGAACAGTGATAGGCTACGCAGCCCAAGGCAACTGAAGGTTTATGTTTAAAAAATAAAAAAACAAACTTAATGAGCAGTGTTAGATGGTAATCTTTTAGACAATTATGTATTAGATATGTATCAAGCAGTTATGCATTAGATAGTTATGTTTTATGGTGTGGGCAGTTACTGTATGATACTTTTAGGGGGTAGGCTACCATAGATGAAGGTAAGGAGATTATTGTTTTGCTGTTTGTTGTAAAAGGAGGAGGCTCATTTGTAGAAAATATGGAAAGATTTAGATAATTGGTTAACTATCATTGATGATTTGCGTAATTGTCGTTGATTGATTTCTATAGTTTTTTTTTAATTTGTATTTACACCTATAATTAGGCAGGTAAATTAGTAATGTACAGCCCTATATACAGAAGCCTTGTACCTTGTGTTTTAATAAAGTTTGTAAGAAACCAAAAAAAACAATCTTTTTGTCTCTATTTTGTTTCAGTTTTCATCCTTGTTAGAGGGAACCCTATTGTTAGAGTTATGTTATAGTTTATATTTGGTTAATGGGCCATATTGGGCCCATACCACAAAACCCTAGTATTTCTCTATATATATCCTTGTACTCCTTTACTAATGAAATATACAAATTATTTCTCCTATTCTCACATGGTATCAGAGCTCTAGGTTAAACCCTAGCCGCCACTCCAAACCCTAGTCTTCCACCCACCGCCGCCACCTCTACCACCAGCCGCTGTTCATCTCTTGCCGTTCTCGTTGGTCTATGGGCACCTGGTGATGTTCCTCAGCCCTCACCAGTGATGCCTATTGCACATACAAATTGCATTATTAACATCATGCATTTAGATAGTATTCATGCATTTTTCCTAGTCTTTATTATTATTTTCCCTTTCTTTTTGTACAAACTACTCTTTCTAGTTGTTTTAATTGTAGGAAGCAGGAATTGAAACTGGAGACTGGGGAAATCCACAACCTGCCTGTGTACTACGAAAAGTACCTGTGGACTGTAAAGTGGCTGGGGCCCAGCTTCTATCTTTTGGATATAAAAGGATCAGAATGTGACTTTAGGGAAAGGAGGAAGGCTGGGAGAAAAGGGCTGGCGGCTGGAAAGGGAAACAAGGAAGATCTGAAGACCTGGAGAGAGTTGAAGAAGGGAGGAGAGCTGGAAATTTAAGATCAAACCTTGTAGACATCATAGGGAGTCCTCTCAGCTTGTTGTGCTGCTTTCTGCAGACTTTCTTTTCTTTCTATCTTTTTCTTTGTAACTGAGATGGTGTGTGAGTAGAACTTTTCTTAGGTTTGGGATTAGCCCAAGGTGTTATGTGTTTGATGTGTTAATACATTTTGTATGGATCTTTTATGCTTAATGGTAGATTTCTTGAGTTGATTTCTGATTTGTGTCAAAGCTTGTGATTGTGAAAGCATTGCTTGCTATCTTAGAGATCTAGGTTAACTGAGAGGATAACCTGGGTCTTGGAACCTCATTAATCACCCTGAACCTGCTGAAAGGTAGTTCTTGAGGGCTCATTGCTTAATCACTGTTTTTATTCAGGTTTTGAGAAGGGTTTATCTACCACGAAAGTAGGAGGTAGCCTTGATCAAGCCTAACTTGTTATCTCTTGAAAGAGAGTGACAAATAGCTTAGGATTAATGCCCTTCAAGAGATCTGCCCAAATCTAGTTTAGATCCAGCACATTATTCATGTTATACCTTGTGGTGAGTTCCCAAAACCTAAGTCTATTTTAATCTGAAGAACGATCCACAGCCTTGTGTTCCTTCAGCCTTGATTGTGTTTTATTCCCTGCTTCTTGTTATTCCTAAATCCTACCTTTTTAATTGTCTAGATAATCTCTTGTTGCAATAAATTGGTAATCAATACTTGGTCCTCGTGGGATCGATACTTATTTACTACTTGGCAAAACCGTGCGCTTGCGGTTGTGCAACAATGCCCTTGTCTTGTTGCTGAAGGATTTGTCTTGTCGTCGTCATGTCTTCGTTTCATGATTCTTTAGTTAAGAATCTCCATTGTACCTCGTAAAAGTTGGATGGAAGGAACTATGTTTTTTGGGCGCAGAGTTTTGAGCAGTTCCTTATGGCTCATAAGAAATCGTCGTACCTCACGGTAGATCCGCCGGACTCGAAGGATGCCAAGTATCGTTTGATTGGCTTCTCGAGGATGCTCGCGAGTCGCTCATGGTTGATCGGGTAGTATGGAGCCGGATATTGCCGTAGTGTGGTGATGTTGACTCACTGCAAAAGGCAATTTGGGAGATGTCGGATTGACATATGGAAATGAAAAATAATATCTCTCGTGTTTTTTGAGTTGTATGAGCAACTGCTTACTGACCCCGCCAAGGCAATCGTACCGCCCTCGGTTCTTCACTCACATCCGTAGCTCTGCTGGATGAGCTCGGATATTTACCACCATTAGTTCTTGATCCGCCACCCTTCGTCGTACTCGGAATGAAGTTGCGAGTCATCGCATATCTTTCCGGGCTCCCCTCGAGATGCAAAACCGGTGAAGGGCTCTATTTTGAGTTCCCGAGAAAATGCCCCGATCTTGCTCGCTGCTTTATGCTCGCGTCCTTCGCCTGCCTTCTACATCCACATCTCCGTCGCCCTGCTGTATCCTCCGATCGATCCGCTTTTGCTAGCTTCTCGTGGGCGTGGTGGTAAAGGCTCCTCTCGTGGTGGTCGAGGAGCTGGCCCCAGTGATTCTCGAATAGGTTTGTGTGTACCTTCTGTCGACGGCCAGGTCACACTGAGGATCGTTGTTGGGATAAGCATGGTCGCCCGTCAGTGGCCAATGCTAATACCGAGGTGGTCGATCCGTCACCCACTTCTAGTGCTGAACAGTTTGTCACTATCTCTCGAGTCGACTTTGTACGGTTCCCAAAGACATGCTGAGGGCACGCGTCTCACACCACGCCTCTTCTTCCGCTTTCCTCGGTAATGCCTTTCTTGCTTCGAGGATAGTTCCCTCGGATTATTAACTCGGGGCCTCTTCTCACATGCAGTACAAAACCCTTTTTCAAAAATCTTTCTCCATCTATTTTTTTCATTCCGTGGCAATCTGCCGATGGACGATCGTGCTTGAGTGTCCGGGAGAGGGAGTTATGCGAGCTTCCTCTCGACTTAGACTAAATGATGTTTTTTTATGTACTGAATTTCCGTCAACTTGCTATCCGCTTCTGCGATCACCAAACATTTGAATTGTAGTGTAACATTTTTTTCCCTTTTCATCAGTATTTTTCGGGATCTCGCGATGGAAGAGGATTGGTTTGGGGCGTAATCGCGTGACGGGCGTATATCGTTAGTGCGTGATGATATTCCTCGTGGTTTAGCAACATCCGCTTTTCGACTCGAGTCATCACTCATATGGCAATCGTAGATTGGGTCACCCTCTCTTAGTCGCTCTTCAAAGAACTTTGCCTTGGATTCCGGTCGAGTCGTTTTAATGTGAGTCGTGTCACTGGGTAAACATCATCGTGCTACCTTTTAAACGTTCTACTCTAGTGTCTAGTCGGTCGTTATTTGATTTTAGTTCATTGTGATGTTTGGGGACCTTCTAAGGTCGCGTCTATTTCTGGTCATCGTTACTATGTTGTGTTTGTTGATTTTTCCCGAGTGTCTTGGGTATATTTGTTAAAAGATCGCTCGATCTATTAGTCGATGTCCTTCAAAAATTCATTTTGGAAATAAAAAATCAATTTTCCATTGTTCTCAAATGTCTTCGCACCGATAATGCTTTTAGAATTTCTCTCTCACTGTAAAATTCTTTTATGTGCGTCCCTTTGGGATTATTCATCAAACCACTCGTCCCACACACCTCTCAACAAAATGGAGTAGTCGAAAAGAAAGCATCGTCACATCTTGGATGTTGCACGCATTCTCTTTGTAGGCGTAATGTTCCCTATGTATTTGTGGTCCGATGCTATCTCGACTGCTAGTCTATCTTATTAATCGTATGCCTTCCGCACCCTTTAGTGGGAGAGGTTCCTTTACGTCGCCTTTTACCTAATACCGAGTTGTTTCACTTATCCCCTCGTGTTTTCGGTTGTGTTGGTTTTGTTCAGGATTTAACTCCTAGTTTGGACAAGTTGCGCCCGCGTGCGCTTAAATGTGTCTTTGTTGGTTATTCCCCGCACCCAACGTGGATACTGGTTGTTTCATCCGACTAGTCGAAGTATTTTTGTGTCCATGGATGTCACGTTTTTTGAGTCTCAATCATTTTTCTCTGATTCAGTTTCTCACGACATGTTAACTACGTCATCTGATATTATTCTCCCCATCCCTGTCTCGGTCCCTCCGCCTGTGCCTATGCCTAGTGTGACGCCTCCTCCATTGGATACAGATGTTGGTCGTTTTGGACAGGTTTATCATTGACGCCAACATGTACCACCGCCAGCTCCGATCCCTCCGGTCCTCTCCCCGGACCATGCAAATCCGTCTCTTGATCTTCCCATTGCCTTTCGCAAAGGTATTCGTTCTTGTACTAAACATCTCATCTCCCTTTTTGTTTCTTATGATAATCTTCACCCTGTCCCTTCCGCACATTTGCTCTTTTCCTTGTCTCGCCGAGTCAATTCCCGTGAACTACCAGGATGCGCGCTTTGCTTCCACAATGGCAAACGCAGACCGAATGAGGAAATGGAAGCCTTGAGATCTCGTGGTACATGGGCGCTGTGCCTTGCCTCGCGATGCCCGAGCATCGCCATCTGCGATGGGTCTTCTCTGTAAAACACAAAGCGGATGGTACAGTTGATCGCTACAAAGCCCGGCTAGTGGCCCGTGGTTTTACTCAGACTTATGGTGTTGATTATGCTGAAACTTTTTCACCAGTTGCTCGTCTGAATTCCATTCGCATTCTACTGTCGGTAGCTATGAATCGATCATGGACACTCTGTCAACTTGATGTGAAGAATGTCTTTCTCTATGGAGACTTAGTTGAGACAGTGTTTATGGAGCAACCTCCGGGGTATGTTGCTCAGGGGGAGAATCTAGTCTGCCAGCTCAAGAAAGCGATCTATGGTCTAAAACAAAGTCCTCGTGCATGGTTTGACAAATTTAGTGTAATTGCAGTTGAAGATGGTTTTCGCAGGTGTAATGTGGATCATTCTGTGTTCTATAAGAACACTTCATCTGGTTGTGTTGTACTTGCGGTATATGTCGATGACATCTTGTTGACAGGTAGTGATCGCCAGGGAATTCAAAGAACTAAGGAGCATTTAATGAAGCATTTCGTTACACGAGACATGGGACGACCTAGATACTTCCTTGGTATTGAGTTTGCATATGCCAAAGGAAAGATGACGCTCTCACAGCGGAAGTATGTGTTGGACTTACTTGAGGAGACTGGTTTATTGGGTTGTAAACCAGAGAATACACCTATTGAGCAGTCACCACCCTTTTGGGAGACATCTTCCCCATTTCTCAAAGATCCTGGTCAATACAGACGTTTGATTGGCAAGCTCATTTATCTAACTGTTACTCGTCCTAATATATGTTACGCAGTTGGACTCCTGAGTCAGTTTATGCATGAGCCACTAGAAGTTCACTGGCAAGGTGCTCTGAGAGTTCTTGCATATGTTAAAGGAGCTCCCGGCAAAGGTCTTCTCTACAAAAATCATGGTCACCTAGACGTTACAACATATTCTGACTCGGGTTATGCTGGTGATAGAGGAGACAGAAAGTCTACGTCGGGCTTCTGTACATATGTCGGTGGAAACTTGGTTACTTGGCGAAACAAGAAACAGAATGTGGTTTCGAGATCAAGTGCAGAAGCAGAGTACAGATCGATGGCACAAACAGCTTGTGAGATGGCTTGGGTGCAGTCTTTTCTATCTGAGTTGGGATTCCCTATCACAATACCTATGCAGATGTTGTGTGATAACCAGGCCGCCATCTTCATTGCAAATAATCCAACATTCCATGAGCGTACCAAGCATGTGGAGGTTGATTGTCACTATGTTCGTGATATGGTACTGAAGGGAGTCATCTCTACGCCGTATACCCAGTCGTCTGAGCAACTGGCGGATATCTTCACCAAAGGTTTAAATGTTAAAGTCTTTAGTAATCTATGTAACAAGTTGGACATGCTCGATATATATGCTCCAGCTTGAGGGGGAGTGTTAGAGTTATGTTATAGTTTATATTTGGTTAATGGGCCATATTGGGCCCATACCACAAAACCCTAGTATTTCTCTATATATATCCTTGTACTCCTTTACTAATGAAATATACAAATTATTTCTCCTATTCTCACACCTATGAAATAGGTGTGTTCTTATAATTTAGTTATTGTGTTCTTATAATTTAGCTTATACACCAGATAATTTCAATATTATCAAACTCTGTGTATTCTTCTTGAGTCCAACAATTTGATTATGCTGGATGTCCCTGACAAGGTTGGACTCGAGAGTGGAAGGCCTAAAGAAAATAATGGAGCAACAAATGATGAGATGCAGAGATCCAATTCAGACCACCATAACCAAATTAAAATCAATGGGAAATTCTGTGGAAGAAATATGGAGGGATTTTGATGAGATAAAGAAGATGTTTTATACTTTGGTTGACTTGCGAATTTTGTTGAAAGGGTTAGTGAAACAAAAGGGCCCTAAGGTTGTGGAGCTAGAAGCAGTAAGTTTTAGCCATTCAAGAATTCCTATACACCATGGACCAACACCTGTGGATATACATTCAACCAACTATAAAGACAAGTTATCTGAAGCATTCAAGAAGTTTGAATTACCCTATTACTATAAGAATGATCCGATTAGGCAACTAGCTAGGGCCAAAAAATTCTTTAAAATTCAAAATATCAAACTAGAATTGAAAATATCTCTAGATTTTGTATGCACACAGTGCACTGGTTTAGGTATTTGAGAAAGAGATTGCTGGATTTGAATTGGGAAGTCTTGAAAACTAAATTGCTCAAAAGATGTTCAAGCAGTGATGTGGGAAATCCATATGAACAACTGGCTGCAATCCGTCAAACAAGTTGAGTAGAAGCTTACGTGCAACTGCATAACATTCAGAGGAGAACTCATGACCCACAAAATGTGCCAAGAGTGGTCAGCCTTGCCTGTTCAATTGAGAATAAATTATTTGGAGAAACTATGAGTGTTATTTTCGAAAAAATTTGAAAGTTATTTTTCATATGCAACCCCATCTAATTCTGCAGGACAGTTACAGATTGTTCAAAAATGGGTAGCTACGGTCATGATTCTACAGGGACACGCTGGATTGCTATTTTTAAGTACAACTTAAAAGAATTTAAATTTCAGCCAAGACTAAGACCAACGTTCTGCCCTGTTTCTAAATTCCAAAACAGGGATGTTATCTAATAGACCACCACCTGCTAATTTTGCTGCAATTAATCAACAGCCCACTCAATTTAGCAATACAAGCATTAAACATTTGCGTTATCAAGAGTATATTTGGAGAGAATAGGAAGGACAATTTTTTAATGTGACCAACAAAATGGGCCAATGCATCAGTGTCGATAGAGGAAACTTAGGGATTGAACTTGGGTGAAAGATGATGAGGGCATGGAACATGGAAAATTTGAAGTGGTTAAATTAATTAAAGCTAATAAGGACCGGCAGCCACAAGGCCCAAGGTCATTAAAGGGATGCTTTCCGGGGACAGTACCCGCATTTCAACCTTGAGGACAAGGCTGCTTCTTCACCGGGAGGCATTGATAAGCTATACAGCCTAAAGGCAATTGAAGGTTTATGTTAATACAAATAAAATACAGACTGATAGACTTAATGAGCAATATTAAATAGTCATGCTTACAGTTATGGATTAGACATGTATTACGCAGTTATGCATCAAACAGTTATGTTTTATGACGTGGGTAATTATTGTATGGTATTTTTAATGGAGGGCAGTTACCGTAAATGTAAATGAAGGTAGGGAAAATATTTTTTTTGCTGATAGTTGTGGGAGGAGACTCCTTGTTAAAGGGGGAAGGTCTATGAAATAGTTGTGTTCTTATACTCTGGCTATAAACCTAATTATTTCAGCATTATCAAAGAAATTCTGTGTGTTCTTCCCTTGAGTTCAACAAACAGACAATAGATCCTTATACTAAGGACACATTTTAAAAACCATTAAACAACATTTTATAGTTACAACTAGCATTCAAGAAGAAAAGATAAGCCTAGTTGTCTTGTTGAACCCTAATTTCTTTTCTTTTCTCCTGGATTCTTTGGCCAAAAACAGAATAGATATAAGTTGCTTATTTTAAAAAAGGGAAATAAAAGAAGTATCTAATAGTTATCAAAGCGCATGTCTTATTCTTACCATTCAAGTTTTTATCTAAAATGGCAACGGAACTTCTGTTGACAGATGTTTACTGCCACTAGGAAATATATATGATTCACCTAATGCAAACTTAATGTATATGGGCAAGGCACAGTTAACTGCTTCATTTCCTTTTCTTTTTTTTTTCTTTTTTCTTTTTCTCTTTTTCTGAGAAGCTGCAGAGTTTACTACATAAACATATAGCTTTCAATTTTTTTTTAAGTAAATACATAAAAAAAGGCCATTTTATAATGAAATTTGCAATATTTATTATGTGTCAATTCTGTTCCAGCAGCCAGCAACTGATTTTGAGAACCATCAATCAATGATTTCCCAAAAAGCAGACTGCACCTAGCATGAAGAAAAAGGTAAAAGGTATACCATGAAACAATAGATGATCTCACCAAAAGTAGCTATTATTCTATGATACATCATGCAAATGTTCTTCAAATGGAACAATGAAGCTTACAGAGTAATAATATTTAAAGGCCCTAATCCTTAATGAATCTGGTATTGTTCATGTAATGAGTTGTATAGATAGCCAGTTTAGATCCCCAGACTCCTAAAACTTTGGTTGACTGAAGGTTAGCATGTCTATATAATTCATGTCATAAAACAATAGAGAATAACATGAGTACATATAACCTACTAAAGACGACTGAGATGATTCAGATTAAAAATTTAAGGGCACGTACCACTGATTAAGGATATTTAATCCATTTGTATCATGAAGAAAGGACACATCGCCTACCATGCATAGTACCTGATAATCAAAGCACTTTAACATAATTATTTTCCATCTCAACTACCCAATAAGCAAATAGGAAATAAAGACCATTTCCATCAAGCAGAGAACCAATGGCATATATATTCCTCCTGTGTGCTGATAACAATGGAATATACATTTCTTAAATAACAAACAAATGAATATTATGATTTTGTCGCTAGAAAGCCACCAGATTTTATTTCAAAATAAATCATTGAATAATTGTTGTAACTATAGCATGCCTTGATTTAACTACATCAGTAATCTTAATTTTCCTTTTAAAAAATTGAAAAAAATAATAGATGCTAATCATAGTTTGACATAAAAGAAGTCTTCGATTTGATCAAAGCAGCTTCTTCTTCCAAGGATCAAGAGATATTGTCTCGTGATTCATCTAAACACTCAAGTGACTCTACCATTGACATTCACAAATCCTAATTTCACCTAATCCTACTATTGAGGTACCATCAACTGGTACTTTCATTGAGATCTTTTTGATATTTTTGAATGCCAAGTTTATATCAAAATTTGAGAGAAATTTGGCAGATTTAAGGAGCCCGAAGACCAAGTCTGGGTCAATCTTAGAAAGGCGTGTATCAGCTTCAAGGTGTCTAGTGCTAACGCAATCCAAACAAACTAACAACTAAAATAATTTGAATCCTCGATGGATCTAACAACTCAAAGAATGGTTTTTCTATAATAGAAAAACCACTTATACAGCACCAGTTGTATTTGTCTTGATCTCAGATATCCCATTACAACCAATAACATTTTTTCCATTATCTCCATGGATAATGAAAAAATATATTATGAGTGAAATTTGTGTAAAGTTTCAAGGCTCCCCTGCATAACTGTATGTAGATCAAAATAAGAAAAGACTTCTTTAGAACAAGAAGGTTTAGTGAGGAAGTGTATAGCAGGTAAACGAGTCAAGTATATCCGCTTGGAAAAAGAAAAGAGTATGAAAAGACTGAAATCCTTTTTAACAAGTAGACATAAATGGATTAATAAATACCATACCAGGCAAGAAGAAGGTGAATAACTAACAATAGAAACAAAAGGAACCCACTTCTAGGAAAACTTCATTCTAAGAAACATGCAATCATTTAGTACTAGGATCAAAGCAGTGAAATTCCTCTTAATCAATTCCAATACAAGAAGACACACACACACAAATTGGCAAAAAAATCTTATACATTAATGAGGAGAGATAATAAAACAATGCAATTACTCCAAAAACACAAAAAGAAAAATAACTGGTTGGAAAGCCATATAAAGCATGAAAAGGATAAAGATCAAATCTAAGTCTAGAAATGATATGGTAAATATGATGTCAGGAAGTTAAGGTAACTCCATCTCAGAATACAGATGGGTAGGTTAACAAAAACTAGAATGGTTTAGCTGTTCTGTTACTCTATTTTTGGTGCAACATCTAATTTCCATTGAACTTACAATGGCCACAATACTTATTCCCAAGTAGTGATGTAATGCATCAACCTGCTCCAAATGTTCTGTCCATCTTCCTCTACCAGCTCTATTTAATGCCATCATGCTTTTTTCTTCAATTCTATTACTCCTACAAACCATTTTTTTCAAAATTTTTTACCTTGAACAACTTCAACAGCTTGCAAATGCACTCCTGCAACAAATTGATAAGCTCCATAAAGATAGGATGGCCATCTATTGCTACATTCAAATATAGAACCTACAAATACAATCTGAAACCCTGCAAAGTTCGGTCAGATTTTTGTGAAAGATATTTTCAACAGGTCCACCAATAACTTTAGTTGTCTTGCTTCTAAAAGCTTCCACATCAACCTGTTCTTTTAAAGCTTCCTTAAATTCTCAATCATTGGGAGATAAAGACAAATTAAAAGGCACCAAATATGGTAAAATTGAATTTGACAGAATCATCCAAATTTTAATTAAAATGAAAATTTGTGGACCCCGCCCTTAATTAGAGCCTGCTTAAGTTGCTAAACATGCTTACCTTTCTCTTAATCCATTATTTCGGCTTCTTGCTATGAAAAGCTTGCGAAGTGAGGAAAATATGGAGGGATTCCCGGATTTAGTCCCATCCTTGTCAGCTGGCAATTATTCCTCATCCCTTTGCCTTATCTCTACCCCTTCCTTGCTTCCTTCCACCTTTAACCTCATTCTCCTCTCCATTGAAGCCTCAAAAATGAAGAACCTTACCGGAGCACTGTAGTGGCGACGATCAAACCGGGGAGGAGCTCTTCCACTCATCAACAACCTAGAGGTATTTGTTGAAGGTTGTTCACATTGTCCGGAAGATAACTTCTCTTTCATGCATGATGGTTGTTAGCTTGTTGCTTGTGTTTGCATGAGGCTGTTGTTTGATTTTTTCTTTGTGCTTATCCTTGCATGAAAACCCTCTCTTTATGCATACAAGGGTTCAAGGGATTACTTACTTGGTGATCCCCTAATTCAAAAGAAATCCTAAATTTTAAATACAAGGGTTCAAGGGATTACTTACTTGGTGATCCCCTAATTCAAAAGAAATCCAAGATGATGCTCAAGGCGGTCCTAAAATCCAAGGGAAAGCCAACCAAATATACATGAATACTTGGAAGAGTTCAAGCACAAAGGTTAAAGATAAGCTAGTCTAAAATACCAACACTCTACTACAAAGCATGGTCTTTCTAAACACAACTTAGAACTCAAGGATTCAAAAGAAGCAACAAAACATCAATTGCTATAAACAAAAGAACACAACTCATGCTCTACCAACATAGTGGTTTGATATGCCAATACATATATATCTCATATTAACAAAACCAAGATGCATGTCACTTAAACACAATTGTAAAGCACACAAAGTAAATAAATATAATATATATATATGTATATAAGGGCAGGTGTATGCATGAAAAACTCATACACCAAGGCATGGATCATGCAAGCTAACATTCAAGGGTGTAAACATAAGTTTTTATGCAAATGAGAACATGGTTTCTTGCACATGTATGAGTGGTTTCAAATATATATATATATATATATATACATATGGAGGTGGTTTCATGTATGCAACAATAAATCTATATCTCTATGCAAGGATAAGCCAAACATAAATCAAAATGGTGAAGCTCTTCATGCAAACATCATCATCAAAGGCAACCATAGACACATGAGAGCATAGATCACTCACTAAGAGCTTCAAAACATGCATAAAGAGAGGGTTTTCATGCAAGGATAAGCACAAAGAAAAAAAATCAAACAACAGCCTCATGCAAACACAAGCAACAAGCTAACAACCATCATGCATGAAAGAGAAGTTATCTTCCGGACAATGTGAACAACCTTCAACAAATACCTCTAGGTTGTTGATGAGTGGAAGAGCTCCTCCCCGGTTTGATCGTCGCCACTACAGTGCTCCGGTAAGGTTCTTCATTTTTGAGGCTTCAATGGAGAGGAGAATGAGGTTAAAGGTGGAAGGAAGCAAGAAAGGGGTAGAGATAAAGCAAAGGGATGAGGAATAATTGCCAGCCAACAAGGATGGGACTAAATCCGGGAATCCCTCCATATTTTCCTCACTTCGCAAGCTTTTTATAGCAAGAAGCCAAAATAATGGATTAAGGGAAAGGTAAGCATGTTTAGCAACTTAAGCAGGCTCTAATTAAGGACGGGGTCCACAATCCTCCCCTCCTTAAAAAGAGTTTAGTCCTTTAAACTCGCACTTGGCCCGAGAAACAGAAAAGGATACTTCTCCCTCATTTCAGACTCCAATTCCCAAGTTGCTTCACACACAGAATGATTTCTCCATTGGACTTTGACATAAGGAATGCCCCGCTTTCTCAGTTCTTGCTTCTTAAAATCTACAATCTTTACCGGTTGCTCTTCGAAAGACAAATCACTATTTAACTCAAAACCTGAGAACTGAATCACATGATCAGGATTGGAAACATATTTCCTCAGCATGGAGACATGGAACACATTATGCACTCGAGAGAGCAGGTGGAAGGGCAAGTCGATAAGCCACCTCACCAATACGTTCCAAGATTTCGAAAGGGCCAATGAAACGAGGACTAAGTTTACCTTCCACACCAAAGCGAACAATTCCTTTAGTAGGAGCAACTTTCAAGAACACGTGTTCTCCCACTTGGAATTCCAAGCTTCTTCTTCTGTTGTCTGCATAACTCTTCTGTCGGCTCTGAGCTGCTTGTAATCGGTCTCTAATTTGGCAAACTTTCTCAACTGTTATCTGCACAATCTCTGGCCCCAAAAGTTTTCTTTCTCCTACGTCATCCCAACAGATAGGTGACCTGCACCGCCTCCCGTACAAAGCCTCATAGTGAGCCATCTGGATACTTGCCTGGTAACTGTTGTTATAGGAAAATTCTATCAAGGGTAGATGTCGATCCCAAGCACCTCCAAAATCTAGCATACATGCTCGCAACATGTCTTCCAAAATTTGAATAGTTCGGTTTGAGGATGAAAAGCCGTACTGAAAGTGAGTTTCGTCCCCAAAGCTTTATGTAGACTCCTCCAGAAATGAGCTACGAACCGAGAGTCCCGATCAGAGACGATGGTTACCGGAACACCATGAAGCTTTACAATCTGGTCAATATACAACTCAACAAGTTTTTCCAAAGACAAACCGGTCTTAACAGCTAAGAAGTGAGCATATTTAGTTAACCTAGTCCCAGGCACTAATTGCATCTCTAAGGCCCCTTATAGGATGGTCCCTGCTGAGCTAGTTGAATTGAAGAAGCAGCTTGAAGAACTTCTCGATAAAGGTTTCATCCGTCCGAGTGTTTCTCCTTGGGGAGCTCCTGTACTTTTTGTGAAAAAGAAATATGGCAGCTTGAGATTATGCATCGACTACTGGGAGCTAAATAAAGTGACCGTAAAGAACAGATATCCATTACCAAGGATTGATGACCTATTTGATCAACTGCAAGGTTCGCAAGTTTTCTCGAAGATTGACCTCAGAATATGATACCACCAACTAAAGATCAAGCAAGAGTGATAGACCAGCGTGGATCTTGAAAGATTATCTGTAGGTGTTGCCTTATTCTGTTGTAAATTTTGAGTTCTTGTCCTTGTCTATCCCTGTATTTCTGTATTTTGTATTTTGGACCTCTATATCCCTGTATTATGTATACTGTAGAGTCTGTAACCCAGTGACTCAGTTGGTTTGATATAAGTTAGCTGCTCTGAATCAGGTTTTGAGGCCTTGCAGGCTTATGGGGTTTTCATCCTATGGGTTTGCGGCCGTTTGTCTGCGCACCGAGTCTAGCGAGCTGAGTTCGGGGCGTGACAAAATTGGCCAAAATGTCTTAAATCTCACACAACTCAACAAAGATAATAGCATTTGCGACTCATACTGCTTGCTTCTACAATGTCATGATGCTCTGAAGTTCTAAGCAGAATAAAAATCATCCAATGGGAACAAACCATTAGAAACAGAAAAAGATAATATATGGCAGAGTAAGAATGAAAAGAAGAAAGGCTAATTTTAGGATCCTGTCTAGACTTAAATTCTGATATTAGCATAGCTATGCCAGCAAGCAGATATGTACCACAACTACAACCAAATTAGCATTGCATTCACTCATTTTGTATCAAATTCTTTTATACTTAACAACTTTCTCATCATCATGTGCATGCAAAAATTGTATTAGAACTACTTACTTTCTTGTTAGATCCTACTGCAAAACCAACAGCTGTGCTAAGAAGACCATCAATGCCGCTGGCACCTCTGTTCCCAGTCACTTGGATAAAATGGACAAGAAGCTCCAAGTTTGAAATGAGTTGAACATCACTACAGTAGGATTTTCCCTGGCCATTTCCATACATGTCGACATCTCTTATAGCCATGCTGTTCCCAATGAATAAGGCATCATCATCATCTTGAAGATACTTGGTGATTACATGCGCAACATATGGCTCAGTTAATGAGCATTCAGAGCTAATTTGAAGTGATATCTCATTAGAAACCTAAAATAATGAGCAAGGATGACAGACAATGTAAACATTATGAGATAAAAAACTTTTACTTCAATAGAAATTAGGAAATACAGATAGAAAACAGATATTTTAAAGCACATATAAACCCATTCCTTTCATACAAGATAAAATTATTCTCCATTACATAGGTGAACAGGTAATCTTGCTTAAATTAAAGCCTCAAAACAAGCTAACATTAGAAACGACAATGCTCAATGGAAGGTCATCTTTTAAGAAATTTATCATAGGAGGCTGGTATTCCTTATTTATCAAGTACCACGGCTGGTATTCCTTGTTTATCAAGTACCACGTGCTAAGGCACAACAAAAATCTAGATGGCATCATTTCATATGCACTAATTGCTGGACTAAATACGTGACTTATTGCAAAAGAAACAAAGGAAACACAAGCAATAAAAGATTGTCAGTGAAGTTTCCAATATAATCCTATTAACAGTCCAGATAATGAATATCAGAGGGTTGCCATTGAAGAAAATCACCAGAGATGTAAAGTAACGAAATTTGAAAATCACCAAAAGGGTAAGATTTAGATCACAGCCCTTCAAGAAAAAAAGTGAAATCATTTTATCAAATTAAAATCAAATGCATTTAACAATTGGTTGAGACAGATACAAGGAGGTAACAACTAATAAAGAGTATTCTTCACCCTTGAACAAAACAAAAGCATTTATTTATTTATTATTTTTTTTTTGGCAATTTTCTGAGATTTCATTAGATGATCAAAATGCACAGGCATGACAAAAGAGTAACATTTAAAAGGAACCCAATGATTTTTTATGATAAATATTCTTTATCAAATACACCTTACCATCATATCCAGCTCTTTCAAAAGTACACCCCATTTTCTGTTTTTCCTTGAAAAATTAATTCTGGTTAACACATCAACAAATTCAGGAATACCACTCTGAATTCTATGAGTAACAATATGTGATGGATCAGAACGGTTTGGATGTTTGTCCACCAAGACATACGTATGTAGAGAGCAGGACTCCAGCATTTTACCTATCCTCTTGCTCGTGATCCTACTTCCAATCTGTTGGAAGTTATGACACAAAACAGTAAAATAAATTATATATTCTTGAACAAAAGGTCATAACGATTTAAAAAAAAAATCAGAAAAATATTTATCCCACTAGCCTAACTTGCCAAAGCATGTCATATACAAAGTTTATAGTTCAACATGTACTTCACATTGGAATATCACCCTAATACATTACTTGAACATATTTCATCCACTTATCGTTTCACCCTCATGCCATTTCATGGTTTTCCAAATGCCATAAACTTTGTGCAAGTGATACCTGTATCCTCATTTTAACAAGATCATTCTTTAATTAATGCTTTCTATACAATGAATTATCAAACTCAGAGTGCATACAGATCACATAGGTTACCTGAATAACCACATCTGGTTTTACCAATCTCTTGACAATGTCAGAGAGAAGAGTATGATCAAGATGATCAATGAATAAAAAACAGTCTTCAATCCCTGGAAAGGATGATACTTGTCTGCGCAAACGTAGTCCAGATAAGATGTCAGTTACAACAGGCCAAGCCAAGTGTTTAGCCAGAAGAAGACTAGCCCAAATATCATCTTCAGTTTGGATATCACCATATAGTAAAATCCCATTTTTAGCACTTTGAATAGCTTGCAAAACCTCTGCAATTTGACCATGACCATAACATCCGCAAGTAGGTCGCATTTTGATGTACTTAGTGAAAGCCTCTGAATTTGACATCCAGCAATTTAATCCCCTCAGGTAGTCAGAGGACCAGGCTCTTGGTTTATCATCCAATGGTTCCCTGAAGTGACAATTAACATGCACAGGACCATAAGGTGTTTGGGTTGCATGATATACAGCAGAGTCCATTGTCGTGAGAACCATTCTTGCAGGCACCTCCTCATTAGGTGGAGGAAGACTAAAGAAAAATCTTACGAACTTGCCAAAATGGTTGATCTGTTGCCAAAAAATAAAATGCCCCCACTGTTAACATTATGTAAATCAAGATAAAGAAAGGAATAAGAGAATAAAACTTACAGCAGAAAAATATGTGGCAGCCATATTTGAAACATCCATAGCAAATACTTTGTGCCAAAATTAGTAAGTTTATGGCCCAAATTAACATCAACAAGGTTGTGTTGATTAGTTGCTTATTAATACTTGTATCTGTTAAAATAATATAATTTAATAATTCATGATTATCACTTACTGGTTTTTTTACCCTTATTAATTTAAAAGGGTTTAACTGATAACCATAATCCTGCTATTCTCCCTATATTTGTATTTTAAAGACTACTTTTGAATTTCTATATCCATCAATGAGTTTCTGATGCTCTTCTGTTTTTTATTTGGTAGTGTAGAAATAAGGAGCAAATACAAGGGAGTATATATCAAAATTATAATAAACTGTGATGCAAGATAAGCCAGGCAATCACACATAGGGACTTGTGATCTCTCTTAGAAGAAATGATAATCATGCCTAAAAAATTAGCACTGCGAAGAAAACTGAATTCTTCATTGATTTCCAAGAAGATCTTTCTTACACAGAGATGAAAGACCTTATATACAAAAGTGTTTGGTTGGAGATAACTGAACTTTTGGGTTGCATGTAGTTTCTTTGCATCTACCACTCAATTTGCAAATTTTTCCAATTTTACCTACAACTCAAATTCAACGTGATTAGAATAACTAATAGTCCCACCAGTTAATGCAGTTCGTTTGGACTTGACTTATAAACAGAGGCCTCTTTACCTATAAACTTAAGCATTTTCATTGAATCAGGTCCACCTAATACATATATTCTTAACTAATAGTCCCACATCAATTAATGTAGTAAGTTTAAATTTGACTATGTAAATCTAAGTTTCTAGGTCTCCCTTCCCATAAACTTAAGCTTTTGGGTTAAATCATGCCCAACTAATACATTTGGTTCTTATCTAACAAGTGTAAGTCAAGCTCTGGCAATTTCACTTCCACTAACATGACATTATCCTCTCAATAGTTAGGTTTTCCAATAGAGTTATGAGGCTCTCAGAGAGCCATGCTCCAAGATTCCACCTTCCTCACTAGGTGCCCATTGGTCGCCCATTGCCTAGAGGCAAGAATACATATATCATTGACTTTTTCCTGTCATGGTGGTGTGTTTTCATAATTAAACCTTATATTTAGTTGATGATTTCTCTCTCTCATAGCTCCAAGCTCTAAGCCTGCTCCAAGCTTTGGTGCATATCTAGATCCTTCTAGTGGATCTAGGTTTTACCCTTATAAAATAGGTTTTCCTTGTAGGTTTAGTTTTACCATGCAATCGTGTCATGTTCTTAGGTTGTTCCCGACAATAGATTTTTCTTTGTCCATAGCAAAGTTTGACTTCGAATAGAATGACTTAAACTAAAATTTAACTAGCTTTTGAAAATTACTAATGAAAACCAACCCCATATTTCGGCACTTCTCAACACCAAAATGTGAAATTACCACACTAACCCTAATACTAAATTCCATGAAAACACAATTTTAATTTTTAGGCTGCTTCTAAACCAAAGCCATGCCAAAGTAGTGCCATGCCTTATTCTATATTGCATTGGGAAAGCAAGCAAAACTAAAAGCACCCCATTATAACAAAGACTCCCACACCTGAAACGGTGGTTTCTTACTTCCCCTAGCAGTGCACACAAAGAATACTAGTATAAATAATATAAATCGAATCCTACTAAGATTCAGAATAACCAACCATTAGTAATAATTTTCAAATATTTGGGTTAACCTCTAACAACTTGGTTTTCTTTGTATTTAATATGGTATTGGAGCTTAGTTAATTTATTTGCAATGTGGCTAGTGATGTGTACCGCAAGTGCACGGATAGTTCAAGTAGTAAATTAAATATCGTTCCCACGAGGACTTTGTTGCTAATTACCAATTTCTTGCAATTAGGGTTATTTAGATAAAGTAATAGGTATTGAATTGTGGAAATAATAACTAATAAAAACTAAAATTGTCAAAGTTAAAGCTACCAATGGCTTAGATGAATAATTCAGATTTCAAGGGCTTCTAGGATTAAGGTTCACCACAATGATAGATAAAAGACTTCGTATTGACCTTTTTTATTAATTTAGTTTAATTGCTTCGAAGGTGGAATATCCTAGCATACTCACTATTTCCTATCAGAATATAGCAAGGTATCTAACTTAGAACAATTTCTACTTTCGTGGTAATTGAATCTAATTAGATCCTTTAAGTTCTATGACATCCAGTTATCCTCAAGAAATCATAATTTATGATTTAGGGTTCAATTTTAGGGTTTCCAACACCTTAGTATACCTTTCGGTCCTTCCTTTGGTATCTAAAATCATGCAAATATGAGGGGCCCAACTCATTCACAAGCATTAAGTTCCATAAAAGTGAATCAAAAGCAAATAAACATTAATAAGAAAAAAAAAATCAATACATCGTCAATTATCTAAACATTGGGCTAATCCCAATCCTAGAACAAAAGATCTACTCGCTCATGTTCGATTTATAAGCTAAAGTATTCATATCCATCATAGATCTAAACATGAAATAAATCAAAGAATAAGAAATAATAGACTCTTGATCCTCCACGTGTGATGTTCTTGAAGATTGATGAATCTCTCCTTTGATCTTTGTTTTCTTTCTTCTTTTTGATAGCTTTAGATGATCTCCACCTTAGAGAAATCGTCCCTTTGTTCTCATAGTCCAAAGATCCTTTAAAATTCTTTTTCTTGGCTTTATATAGAGGTGGGTTAAATTAGGGTTGCGATGGTGGCAAAGATCCACGCCTATGTTAGCTAGCATGGCAGGTTGTGCTTCTTATAGGATTTTAGTCTTTTAAATTTCTGCATCACGATCCATGGGTGTGGTAGCTACCACAAATCACCCGCGTTTCAAATAAAGGCCAAACTCCACTTATCTGCATGTAAACTAATGAAGAACAGTAACTTAAACTAAAAGAGTGAAATTGAACTAGAAATATGGGAAATATGCATGGTCAACTAAGAAATAAAGCCTAAATCTAATAGAAATATACTACAATTTATTACTTATTAGCTAGTTGAAATAAGCACATAGATGAACAAATGATTGTCATACATCCAAATCAAGTCTCTTACCTTCACTGCAATGACTATAACACAATGCTATATAGTGTACAATTGCTAAAGGATTTTCCAAAAATAGATTTTTGAATTGAGACAAAATATTAAATCGAAATAAATGCATAAGGTAGGGAGCTATATGCAAAAAATAAAAAAGGATTTTAAGCCCAAAATGAAAGCACGTCAAGCATTGTGCTAAGATTGAATTTGCCCTTTCACCAAGTTGTTAAGGTGTAATTCCAATCATTAAAAGACAACAAACCCAAGAAGAGAAAGTATTGTAATTTAAAGACTTATATGCAAATCAAACACATTATTTGAATCAATAAAACCAAAAGATTAAGTTGTTCAACTTAAGACTTATTTATATCAATATATTTTATTAACTTAATTGATACCTCACTATTAATTACTCTAAGAAAAGTCCCCATTCTCTGCAATAGAGTTCATGGGGACATCATTAGCATCCTTGAGCCTCACAGCGGAAAGTCCAATCTTAACTGTGTTGCCAATTAGTTTTACCTGTTTTGTATTGTGGTTTTTTTTTTTTTTTAAGAGTCTATTTTAGTTAGCCATGTTGCAAATTACCCAAGTTTTGATACTGATTTAAATGCAAACACATATACCTTGATATAAAGATGACAACCTGTTCTTGTTAATTGTGTTTTTATGAATTCATCAATCAGAGTGCAAAACGCCATATATGATGGATGATTTAATGAATAAGGAGAAGATGAACCCTCAAAATATGGTCACCATCATTCTAAAAAAAGGTAGTTAAAATCAAATTCAAATGATATGAAAAATTTCAACATGCAAGATCAAGAAGTGAACCAAAAAGAAAAGAACCAAATGAGAAAGCAAAGTAAGTAGCAAAAGTGTTGAGCCACACTATCCAAGACCAGCAAAAAGAAACAAAAGAAAGAAGAAAGGCCCGGAGTACAGCGCTACGCTGTTGTGTGAATATAAAAGAAATGGAGGCTGATTTTAGGGCATGAGAGCAAAGAGTTCGTGCCATTTAAGAATTGCTTGAATTCATCTTCTGTCACAAGCATATTAGTGAGCAAGGAGACTTTTGATCAACATTTTGAAGCCAAGGAGGTTGATTGGAATTTGGAAGTGAGGGGTTAAAATTCTTCTTGTATCCTCTTGATTGAAGTTTGGTTAAAGCTAGATCATGTCACATAGTCATAAAATTGGTTGTGAGGATAAGTTTCGCCTTCACTTGGGTTGCAAGATTTGCTGGTCCTATACGAGTTCGCAAGTATTCTGTATGTTTTAGCAATTGCTCTATGTGAATGTTATCAAGATAAGTCATCATCATGATGAGATCTTTAAACATTGTACTCTTGTGTTTAATTGTGGATTGCTTATCCTGATTGCTTATAGTTTTTTCCTAAATTCATAGGGCTTCCAAGTAAACTGTTGGTGTGCTTTTGGTGGTAGCCATCTTTGATTTTTGGTAGCTTGAATTGTTAATTACCTTTTTGCATCTTACAAATGCTAAAACCCCATCAAGTGGTATCAGAGCCTTGGTTAAAGATAGAAGAGATATCAAATACCGCGATAAAGCTTACTTTAGCAGGTTACACAATTTAAAAAATGTTGATGGAGGATTTCTTATATTATGGTGTAGAAAAGTCAAAGATATGTAAATAATTAGTCACGGTTGTATAGCTGTAATTAGGAATTAGTTACCTTATTTTTAGCAATCAGATTCTATTTTCTAGGATCTGATTTTTTGTATCATGTGTAATTTTTTCCTCCTATATAAGACCTATTCGGTCTATCAATGAAATCAAGAAGTGTATAATCCTTTTCTCAAAAAACTACATGGTATCAGAGCGAGGTTCTTTTGCCGTAATCTTTTTCCTCTTTTTTTTAAATGGCCTCCTCTACCACCGACTCCGCTACACCAGATTCGACCACTACTTCTGTCCCTTTAGTTTCCTCTAATATGGATTCTTCTCACTCGTCCATGCAAGTTATTGTTCATTACTTGAATGGACGCAATTATCTTGAGTGGTCTCAGTCTGTTAAGCTGGCCATTGATGGCTGTGGAAAACTTGGCTATTTGACAGGAGAAACTGCTGAACCTGATTCCAATGATCCCTCTTATCGGGCTTGGCGTTCAGAGAACTCCTTGGTTACTGCATGGCTTCTTAATTCAATGCAGATTTCCATTGCTAAGCCGCATCTTTTTATGAAATCTACCAAGGAGGTCTGGGAGTCAATTAAAGCCACCTATTCTGATCTTGAGAACTCTTCTCAGATCTTTAAATTGAAGACTCGTTTTACGACCTATTACAACGAGATGGTTTCATTATGGCAAGAGCTTGATCACTGTTATGATGACCAGTAGGAGAGCCTTTCTGATTGCGTGCGCCAGAAGAAGAAAGAGGAGAATGATCGTGTGTTTATGTTCTTGGTTGGTGTTCATCGCAACCTTGATGAGGTCAAAGGGAGGATCCTTGGTCGTAAACCTCTTCCCTCGATCCGAGAAGTCTTCTCGGAAATTCGACTTGAAGAACTTCGCAAGAAGAAAATGTATGTTGACATTGATTCCACTATAACCGGTCCTGATTCTTCTGCCTCTGCCCTCATTAGTCGAAGTGCTGACAATGACAAAAACTATATTGTGATTATTGCAAGCGGATGTGGCATACTCGTGAGACATGTTGGAAACTCCATGGCAAGTCGACTGCTGGGAAACCTCGCCCTGAAAGGGATCTTCACGCTATGACCGACGCTTCTCGTGACCATCCTTCTCCAATCGAACAACCCTCCTTCACTCAGGAACAAGTTGAGCAATTGCTGAAATTAATTCCTTCCCAGTCTCAAGATCCTTCCTGTTTCATTGCAAAATCAGCCGGTAATAATTCTTTAATCTCTTCCTTTCATTATTCCACACAAAACTGCACTTGGATTATTGATTTAGGTACCTCTGATCACATGACTGGTTGTTCGCGTCAATTTTCCTCTAATAAACCGTGTGCAGGAAATAAACGAGTTCGTATTGCTGATGGTTCTTTCTCTATTATTGCTGGTATTTGGGATATTAAAATTTCTCCCATCCTAACCCTTTTTAATGTCCTTCATGTCCCGAGTTTATTGTGTCACTTAATATCCATTAGCAAACTCACAACTGATCTTGGTTGTAAGGCTGTTTTTTCACCTTCTACCTGTGTCTTTCAGGAGTCGGCCTCGGGGAAGATGATTGGACAAGCTTGGGGGTCTGAAGGATTGTATTTCTTGGCTGATGGATTCACCAAAAATAAAGTAACTCAATCGATTTCCTGTTTAAATATTGTTTCTAGTTTGAATATTTATGATATTTATTTGTGGCACTATAGATTGGGTCATCCAAGTTTCTTCTACTTAAAACATTTGTTCCCTGGTTTGTTTGGCAATAAAAATTCATCATCCTTTAATTGTGATATTTGAGTGTTGGCAAAAATGAGTAAAAGTTCTTATCATCCAGTCTCGTATAAACCTTCGAAACCTTTTGCTTTAATTCATAGTGATATTTGGGGTCCATCTCGTGTCACTACTTATTGATGATCATACATGTGTGTGTTGGACCTTTCTTCTTAAAGAAAAAAGTGAGGTGCCCTCTGTTTTCAAAAACTTTTATAAGATGATTTTTACTCAATTTGGTACTAAAATTCAGATTTTTCGAAGTGACAATGGCCGGGAGTATTTTGCACAATGTTTGGGAAATTTTTTTCAGAAAAGCGGATTGTACAACAAAGTTCATGCAATAACACACCTGCTCAAAATGGTGTTTCTAAGAGAAAAAATCAACATCTCCTTGAAGTTGGTAGGGCTTTAATGTTTTCTGCAAATGTTACTAAATACTTATGGGGAGATGCTATTTTGCATGCTACTTCTTTGATAAATAGAATGCCATCTAGGATTCTAAAATTAAAGAAGCCAATTGATATGCTACAATCTTTTTTTCCTCAATCATGCCTATTCCATTCCATGCCTTTAAAAATGTTTGGCTGCACTGTCTTTCTAAAAAATCCAAATAAAAAGAGTAGCAAACTTGATCCGAAGGCTATAAAATGTGTGTTTGTTGATCTTGCCTCCAATCAAAAAGGTTTTAAATGTTATCACCCGAGTTCAAAGAAATTATTTATTTCAATGGATGTCAATTTCTTTGAAAACATTCCTTTTTTCCATTCTCATCTTCAGGGGGAGAATAAAATAGAAGACTCAAATTCTAATCAAATATTGATTCACGAGAAATTAAACTGGTTGTCTAATCAAACTTTAATTCCTGAAAATTTAATCCCTCAAAGTAATAGACAACCTAACTTGAACTCTGATCTTGTGTTGCCACAAGAATCTCATCAATCTTTTCAAAATAAAAACAATGTTCAAATGGAAAATAGATTTGGGAAAGTTTATTCTCGGAGAATCCACCATTCAAGCGATCAACAGGACAAACTCACAAACTATCTGACATCCAATTGCTCTTAGGAAAGAAAAACGCTCATGTGTCAAATACCCCTTATCTAATTATGTGTCTAATAAACATCTCTCATCGCAATATTCTGCCTTTACCACTAATATATCTGTTGTTCAAGTTCCTAATAATATACAAGAAGCTCTTAAAAGTCCTGAGTGGAGAATGACTGTTTTAGAGGAGATGGATGCTCTTGAGAAAAATCAGACATGGAAAGTTGAGGAGCTTTCAAAGGGAATTCCTAGAGTTGGGTGTAAATGGGTGTTTACTCTAAAGTTCAACAGTGATGGATCTCTGGAACGATACAAAGCTCGTCTAGTGGCCAAGGGGTTTACCCAAACCTACGGTATAGATTATACAGAAACATTTGCTCCTGTTGCTAAATTAAACACAGTTCGAATTCTACTCTCTGTGGCAGAAAATCTAGATTGGCTTCTATGCCAGTTTGATATAAAAAATGCCTTTCTAAATGGCAAGTTGGAAGAGGAAGCCTACATGCTACCTCTGCTTGGATTTGATCACAAGTTTGGTTCCAAGGTCTGCCGCCTAGAGAAAGCTTTGTATGGGCTGAAGCAATCTCCTAGGGCGTGGTTTGAGAAATTTACTGTAGTTGTAAAGAATCATGGCTACAATCAAGCACAATCAGATCATACCTCGTTTACTCGCTTCTCCAACTATGGTAAGATTACAGCTTTGATAGTTTACGTGGATGATATTCTTATCACAGGTGATGATTATGAGGAGATTGACAAGATGAAGGTTCGACTTTCTAAAGAATTTGAAGTCAAAGATCTTGGAGAGATGAAATACTTCTTGGCTATGGAAATAGCTAGATCTAAGCGTAGGATTTTTGTGTCACAGAGGAAATACATTCTAGATTTGTTACAAGATACTGGAATGAGTGCGTGCAAACCTTCTGAGACACCGATTGATCCAAATAAAAAGCTTGGAGATATTAACGAAGGTAAATAAGTAGATGTTCAACAATATCAACGACTTGTTGGGAGATTGATTTATTTATCTCATACTAGACCTGACATAGCATTTGCTGTGAGTTTAGTAAGTCAGTTCATGCACTGTCCATATGAAGCACATCTTGACGTTGTCTACAGAATCCTCAGATGCTTGAAAGGTTGTCCTGGCAAAGGATTAATCTTCAAAAAGGGGAGAAAAAGAACAATTGAAGCCTTCACGGATGCGGATTGGGCAGGATCAGTCACTAATAGGAAATCTACTTCTGGTCATTGTACCTTTGTGTGGGGGAATCTCATGACATGGAGAAGCAAGAAACAAACTGTCGTAGCTCGTAGCAGTGCTAAAGCCGAGTACCGAGCTATGGCAAACGGCATATGTGAACTTCTGTGGATTAAGAGGATTTTTGAAGATCTTAGACTTGAATTGGAACTACCTATGAAGTTATACTGTGACAACAAAGCAACAATAAGCATTGCGCAGAATCCAGTTCAGCATGATCGAACAAAACACATTGAAATAGATCGGCATTTCGTGAAAGAAAACTTGGAAGCAGGAGTTATTTGTATTCCATTTGTTGCATCTGAAGACCAAACTGTAGACATTCTAACCAAGGGGTTGTTCAAGTCTTCATTTGACTTGCTTGTAAGCAAGTTGGGCATGTATGATATATATGCACCAACTTGAGGGGGAGTGTAGAAAAGTCAAAGATATGTAAATAATTAGTCACCGTTGTATAGCTGTAATTAGGAATTAGTTTCCTTATTTTTAGCAATCAGATCCTATTTTCTAGGATCTGATTTTTTGTATCATGTGTAATCTTTTTCTCCTATATAAGACCTACGTGGTCTATCAATGAAATCAAGAAGTGTATAATCCTTTTCTCAAAAAACTACATATGGAGATTATTTGATCATATTGAATATAAGAGAATTGCACTAGCGGATAAAGACCATTCTAGATAGAAGAGATAAGACAGGAAAACACATAGCATGATCAATCAATGGGTTGACTTAAGTGTGATCCATTATTGTAGCTTAAGAAACAAAAGCCTACTCTCTGTGAAAGAAACTCAAAGGCATGCACGAGACAAGAACGCATAGAATAAGGTCTTCATGCTTAGAAAGCATATACACACGAAGTATCATGATGAACAAAATGTCTCAGTATGTTTGAACAAGTACCAAGATTGGTTGAATCAATTGGCCATGGTGAAATTAGCTCTTGATGATGAAATGCAAGCACTAATTCTGCTAAGTTCCTCACCAGATAGTTGGGAAATATTGATAGTATCACTTAAAAAATTCAGGCCTAGGCAAAAACCTATCTTTGGCCCTCATCAAGGATAATATACTCAATGAAGAGAGTAGAAGACAAGAACAAAGTAGATCTGGGTTTGGATGTGATGCATTGGTCATACAAGGAACAGGGAGAAGCAAGAGTAAAAGCCCTCAAGAATGGAAGAACTTTAGAAAGCCCAGAAGTCACTCAAGGACTAAGAAGGGTTTTGTTTGCTACTATTGTTGGAAACCTTGGCACATCTAGAAGTATTGTAGGAAGTACAAGAAGGACCACAGAAATGTTAAAACCCAAGAGACAAATGAAGATGAATCACACAAAGTCAGCAATGCAAGATGAAAATGTCCTCATTATTTGTAAAGGTGATAGTGTCAATGTTGTGTATCCGAACACCACTCAGGTGCTTGATGTAGCAGCTTCCTACCACATTGCACTGTGCAGACTTATTTATCATAAATGCCAGTGGCAGTTTTGGCTATTTGAACATGAAAATAATTATAGTTTCAAATTCCTGGTATGCAAGACATTTGGTTAAATTCCAATAATGGATGCAAACAATTGTTAAAAAATGTGAGGAATGTTCCAATTGTTACCCACAACCTAATCTCCATAGACCAACTTGACAATGAAGGGTACAACTATTTTGGATAAGAACGGCAAAAGCTAAGCATAGGCTTCATTCTGTTGGCAAAAGGGAAGAAAGAGAACGCTCTCTGCAAAACTCAAGCAGAGCATTGTATAAAGGAGGCAAATACAGCTAAACAGAAATCCATTACAAAGTCGCTATATACAGCTAAAGGCACAAGTGACTTTAGCACTAAAGTGAGAAAGGTCTCCAAGTCCTTGCAAAGAAGGAAATTTCTACCAAATATAGGAGATACATAACTAAAATTTTGATCAACAAATTGAAGCTAAGTAGTTTAATTGGGAGCCAAGAGGGTTAAGGTCCTTTTTGCATCCCCTTAATTGAAGCTTGGTTGAAACTAGATCCAGTTACATTATCTAATTTGTTGTGAAGATAAGTTTTCCAAACACTTGGGTTGGCAAGAATTTCATATATTCTTGCAATTACTCGTATATGTGATGTCTCAAGATAGGGTATCATCTTAAGATTTTTGAGCATTGTACACTTGTGTGTAATAATGGATTGCCTTCCTTGATGCCCATGCTTTTCCCCTCAATTTGTGGGTTTCTTTCCACATAAATCATTGGTGTGCTTTCAGTGGTGGTTGTTTTATTTTATTTTATTTTTTGTTTTTCGTAGCTAGAATGGTTAGTTACCTCTTTGCAACTTAGAAATGCTAAAATCTCATCAAAAGAACCAAAAAAGGAAGCAAAGGTTGTATGAAAGCAAAATCAAAAAGCAAAAGGCATGAAAACTTGCAACCATTCACATTGTGAATTCATACAAGAAAGGAAGTTCATCATCTATAGGCTCCATGAATTTCGAAAAGAAACATGCTAATGGGGAAAAAAATGTGCAAGTCAATGCTTTTGAGAATAGCATCGTGCATGTTTGCAATATAGATATTGGAAAGTTGTCACTAAGTGATAAGAGATTACATGGCTACATGAGTGTTCATCAAGAAAGATTATACAAAGAGATGATGATTTCTCCAGAAGGAGCAATGATAAAAAAGTAGATAGGGTGAGTGACCTAGACTTATATATTTATATCAATGATCTTTAAACCAATGTAAGACTCTTGGTTACTCTTATACATCCATGATACATGCTACTCTATCTTAGCTAACCACACTGAGAACAAAAAAATACAAAACATTAATTAACTAAGCTCTAATACCAATTTAGATGCAAACAGAACACATATGACGTAGGCCATTAGATCAAGCATAATGGTATGTGATCTGTTTATGGTTACTTGACAATGTCAAAACCAAGTTAAATTTTCCATCTCCACATACTAAAAAAGAATTAATGTTTCAACTTGTTGCTGCATTTTATTATACATATAAAAAGCCCAGCCAATTACTATTTACTCTAATGTATATATATACTTGTAAACATTGTGACATTGAATATAGATGATGATTCTCTCCTCATTCTTCTCTTCTAACATAGTATCAGAGCGAACAATGAGATCCTGAATATATCGATGTTGAGAAAGATAGTAACCATCATCTGTGGAAGTCACCTCGATCCCCAGAAATAGTTGAGAGGTCCTAAATCAGACATCATAAACTACTGGCTAAGACATTGCTTCACAAAAGCAATATACTCCATATCATCACCAGTAATCAACATATCATCCACAGAGTAGAACCAAGGTGCGACCACGCTGAGAGATATGAATGAATAATGTAGGATCATGATCGTTGGGTGAAAAACCAGCTGCACGGATCACAGAACTAAACAGCTCAAACCAAGCACATGATGCTTGTTTGAGACCATAGAGAGCACGGCAAGGGCGACAAACATAGCCTTTAGATGTCTTAATGCCAAAGGGTGGATGCATATATACCTCCTCATGTAAATCACCGTGAAGAAAAACATTCTTCACATCCATCTCAGAGATAGTCCAAGAACGAACAACAACCCCAGCAATCAGAGAGCAAGCTGTAGTCAGATGAGCCACGGGAGCAAAAGTCTCATCATGATCACAACTATGTGCCTACTGAAAACCACGAGCCACAAGACGAGCTTTATAGCATTCCACTGAACCATTTGACTTTGTCTTGACCTTATACACCCACTTGCATGTAATAGGAATGGCCTGAGCAGGTAGAGGAACAAGATCCCAAATGCCTGTCTTTTCCAAAGCTGAAAACTCCTCAGACATAGCCAACTGCCACTTAGGGATGCTGGCTTCCTCCTGATAAGTGCTAGGCTTATATACAACACCAGCAGTAGGAAAACCATATCTGTCAGGTGCAGAAATAGTAGTACGTCACGTAGGTCATACCAAGATGTTGAGACAGGTAATAAACAATTAGATGCTACATCAGTGGTACTAGCCGGAGCATCAAGAGTAGGAATGGAGAAGTGAGGATCATGAGGAACTTTAGGCCGACGACGATAGTGAAAAGGATAAGTGTCAAGATTTGAGGATGGAGGTATAACGGAAAGTGGAGCTGATATAACTGAAGATGGAGCTAGAGGTGGAGTAGGAGATGAAGAAGGGACAACAGAAGACTCTATGGTAGGAATCAACTCCAAAGGAGGAAGATGAAGAAACGAAATAGACTCTGTGGAAGAAGGAGAGGAAAAAGGAGGTTGAGTAGCAAAAGATTATAAATAAGGACGACTCTCGTCAAAAGTGACATCATGAGATATTCGAATGCGACGTGCAGAAGGATCATATTAACGATAGCCCTTATGCTCAAGACTATATCCAAGAAAGACACTCAATCGATTGAGTTGTTAACTTGGTACGTTCATGAGGTGCAAGTAAGACATAACAAACACAACCAAAAACTTGATGATCATAACGAGGAGAACTGAGCAAGATTTCTCCAGGATATTTACCCTGAAGAGAAGAGGATGGTTGCATGTTGATGAGATAAACTACTGTGGAAACGGCGTCAGCCCAGAAATGAGCTGGTACAAAAGACGAAATCAAAAGAGTCCGAGCAGTCTCAATCATATGACGATACTTACATTCCGCGATCCCAATTTTGCTGATGAGCACCAGGACAAGAAAGTTGAGGAAGAGTACTCTCAGATGAGAGAAATTGAAGAAAAACAATGGACAGATACTCTCCCTCAAAATTAGAATGAAAAACACGAATGACGGTAGAAAACTGAGTGTGAACCACGCTAGCAAATGACTAATAGATAACAACTGAGATTGATGTTTCATGAAATAGACCCATGTATGTCTAGAGTAATAATTAATGAAAATGACATAATATTTGTGACCACCTTTAGAATTAAAGGGCGCAGGACCCCAAACATCAAAATGAACTAATCAAAAGGACGACTAGACTTAGAAGTGCTGAAAGAATATGGGAGTTGTAGCTGCTTGCCAAGCTTACAACCCAAACAACGAAAACCAGCATCAATAGACACATGACCCAAAAAACCCTGATTAACTAAAGAAGACAAACGTGAGCCACATAAATAACCCAAGCGATGATGCCATTGTGGAAAAATAACAGAAGCAGGAAAGTAGATCCCTGAACATAGAGCGTAAAAGCAGGAACAGTGGAAAGTGTGGGTGTAGTGGAAGGATAAAGAAGAGTCCGCGAGAACCACTACGGCGATGGCCAGTTTCAATCATAGCTTTGGTCCGACAGTCCTACACATAACAAGAAGAATCATCAAACCCAACAAAATAGTGAAGGTTGGTGAGTTGACCAACAAACATAAGATTCATGGACAGCTGAGAAACAAGGAACACATCAGGAATAGTAAATTGAAAAGTAGTAAGAATCCCCTGATGTGTGACAGAACAAGAAGTTCCATCGGCGGTCTGAATATACATACCATCAGGAGAAGGTCTGCAGGATGAAAGCTGAGAACCTTCGGAGATCATGTGAAATGAAGCCCCCGAGTCTAAGACTCAAGAGGAAGCAGTAGTACTTGATGCAGACATTGAAGCAACAGATCCGGATGCACGGACAAGAGTATCAGAAGAAGCCCCGGTAACAACTCCGTAATGAGATCCAGCGGAGCACCTGGCCTGGAACTCAGCAAGCTGCTCAGGATGTAACTTAATGCAGTTCTGAGCACGATGACCTGTCTTCTTGTAGTGGGTGCAGACGATAGCGTCTACAGAATAAGCCTTGATCACTCTAGTCCGTTGAGGAATCGCCAAAACAGTGTGAGATTACCGAAGTAGTAGCAAGAGCTTGAAGGCGTGTCTCCTCGGCAATCAATGATGCAAGTGCTTCAACAAAGATAGGAAGGGGAGTACGTCCAAGAAGCTGAATGCGTACTGGCTTAAACTCGGAGCGGAGGCGCATCACAAACTGGAACATGAGGTTTTATTGCTCATGTTTTTCCTTTTCGGCAAAATTCTTGCAACCAGAGCATTCTGTCGGCAGCATAGCATCTAACTGACTAGATACACGAGTGAAGACCGTTTAGAATTCCTTCACTGATAAATACTATTGTTGAAGACTATGCAAGTTTTGTAGCAATGAGAACCAGTGTGGCTATTGACAAAGCTCATCCTGATGGAAATATCAGTAATCATGCACAAGATACACATGACACGATGATCGGCAACCAGCCAAGACTTGACAACAGCCGCAACAATTTTCTTATTATCGGGAGGATCGTCAATAAAATGAGAAGCAAGAGCAATCGATCGCAAAAGCATGCGTACAGAAAATGCCCACTCACGATAATAATGACCATTAAGCCTAAAATCCGAGTGAAGAAAAGCACCACTGCCAATAACCGGATCAGAGTGGTGAATTGGATTCGCCATGTTTTTTTAACTGCTGCATGTCATTGTGCACCGTCACTGTATGCTTTCACTGTGTCGGCAAGGTGCATTGTCACTGTGCACTTTCACTATGCACCATTACCTTGTGTCAATACTGTACACCGTCACTGTGCTTGTCTCTATGCATGTATCTCCTTGTGGGTGTCTCTTTGTGTTTGTAAAAATTCTTTTAACTGGATTCCAGAAAGATGATTCAAACTCACAAGGATGTGGTCAGCGGCAAGTTGACGACGGCGACTTGATGAAGGTCTGCGAGGAGTCGTGGTGCGGTCGGTGATGGTGACTTGAGAGAGGTTGGCACTGGCAAATCCAGTGCCGGTGGGGGATCTGATCTGAGATGGAGAAGATGTAGATCCGCCGAAGAAGATGGATGAGATTTGACTAAGATGGCCGAATGAAGATAATCGGAGAAGATGAGAGGATCTAGATGGAGAAGATCTAGATCTGCCAAAAAGATAGATATTGGCCGGAAGTTGAGGCCGGAGTTTTTATGAGATGATGACCGGAAGATGACTAGAGTTAAGGCTTCGTCCCACCGATGGCACACCACTAGAGGATCTTACTCGCTATCGCCATATTGTGGGTAGTCCTGTCTATCTTAATGTCACCATGCCTGATATTGCTCATGATGTTCATGTGTTGAGCCAGTTTATTAGTACTCCTGCTTCAGTACACTGCGGTCATTTACTTCGTGTGTTGCGTTATATGAGAGGAACGCATCTCGATGTCTGTTCTATGCCAATCCAGTCCACTTCAGCTTCACGCTTACTCAGATTCCACCTGGGCGAGTGACCCTATTAACTACCGGTCCATCACTGGTTATTACATATTTCTTGGCATTTTTCTTCTTGCATAACAGTCCAAGAAACAGACTGTGGTGTCACGTTCTAGCACTGAGGCGGAACTTTGGGCTCTTGCTACTACCACATCTTAAATTGTATGGCTTCGTTAGTTGTTGGCTAAATTTGGTGTCTCATGTGATACTCCCTTACTCCTCTCTGTAACAACACTGGTGCTATACAGATTGCAATGACCCCGTGAACTATGAATTGACCAAGCATAATGGTGTTGATGTGTTTTTCACATGTTCACATTGTCAGCAATCGACCATTGCTCTTCAGTATGTGCCGTTTGAGTCTCAAGTTGCCGATTTCTTCATTAAGGCCCAGACTCGAGAACAACATCAGTTCCATCTTCTCAAACTCTGTGTCTTAGATCCTCCTAATCCACCTTGAGTTTGAAGGGGGGTGTTAAACATATAAAGCCCAGCCCATTACCATTTAGTCCAATGTATATATATACTTGTAAACAGTGTGACATTGAAAATAGATGATGATTCTCTCCTCATTCTTCTCTTCTAACACATTTTACCAACTTAATAGAAAAAAAATGAAACATACACACAATTCAGTTTAAATTATACTTCCCAAAAAAAGTTTAATATGGATATTCCAAACAGTCTACTCTATTTTGAG
Source organism: Dioscorea cayenensis subsp. rotundata (assembly GCF_009730915.1). NCBI lineage: Eukaryota > Viridiplantae > Streptophyta > Magnoliopsida > Dioscoreales > Dioscoreaceae > Dioscorea > Dioscorea cayenensis. Next base: position 3,714,480 of record NC_052473.1, read on the forward strand.
TTGAAATGTGCATCACACAATCAAATCAAGCCCTGTACAGGATTGCGTACCTGATCAATGGCTTGGTTAGCTCCAACATCCAACAACTCTGGAGGTCTATCAGCTGTTAGCAACACAAGTGGTACGAAAGAATGGCTAGCCTCCACAACCTGAAATTAGATTTTTAAAAATATGAAAAAATTAAGCACACTAGAACTTTAGACATAAACCTAAAATATTAAGATCTTTAAAAAAAATCACTAAAATTCATTGATTAGGATGCTAAAATCTTCATAGGAGAATAGGTAAAGAAATTCATAGTATTCTCACTGCAGGGAGAAGATTTGACACGGCAGTTCCTGATGATGTTACAACTACTGCTGGTGTACCAGATCCTCGGGCATAGCCAACAGCATGATATGAAAGTGATCGCTCATCAAAGCATGATATACAAGTTGTTTGTGGATGGCGACAAGCAGAAACAGCTAGGGGAGACGATCTTGATCCTGGAGCTATACAGAAATACTAAAGAAAACAAGAAATACAAAGTTACACTCTCAAGTTAGAATATATTAAGCTAACAGAAGAAACTTACTGTCAGGCCAAGTCGAACACACTCTTCGACTATAAGTGATGCCCACACAAAATTGATATTTGCACATGTCATTATCGAACAATTGGTACCAAGATAACCTGTAAACTGACAATGGATAAAAGTAAGGCATCAAAGCTTATTTCCAAATACGAGTACTTTAAAAACAACGGAGCTCAATGAACATAATGCAGAGAATTTTCTATCCATAGCCAAAATTTATTTCTTCAGTATTTTTTTCTCTTTCTATCATCCTTCCATTTACCCACATTCCTTTGCTTTTGCCTCAAAACCAAAAATCAAATTTTCTTCTTACCCGGGATGTTTCAATTGCTATATCAATATGATTGATCTAATCATATAATAGTGACTCTTCCTTGGGATCTTGACAATACAGAGCAATAAGTCAGTTATTTATATGGTTATTAAGCTCATAATAGAATTCAGTCCAGATCCATGTCCATTCTACTGCAGTATCTATTTTAATTGGTAGCTACAAAATTATTTAATTGTACAAATAGGATACGCTCAAATCAGTACACCAGAAAAAAAAATGTTGATAATGTGTCCAAAAAAATAATGCAGACACAAACATACAGCTCGATTACTAATAGAAAGAGTTTCTGAAAGCCTCAAGGAGTGGTAATAATTTGAAAAATCTTCCTGCAAAAGAATTAAAAAAAATATGTCAAAAGCAAAATTAGTACAAATTTAAAATGCAAAAACCCAAGTGAATGAAGCGCAAGCGGCTTATTGGAGAAAAAAGAGCAAGTGGAAGAGAATAAGGGCTATCACTAATTTAACGCACGTAAGTACCATTGCCTAATGAAAACTATCATAGGAAAATTAACAAAATGAAAATATACCTGTTCAAAACAAGAGCCACAAGCTATTGACTGTGCAAGAGACTCAGCAGTCAAGGACACCTTAAAACATAGGAAAATTAAATCAAGTCAGGTTCAAACATTCAACCAAGAAGAGAAATAAAAAAATATCTTAAAAAAAATCAGTAATTGAAAACACAATAGTATAATATCAACAACCACAACCCATGATCAAATGTTGGCTAAAGCGTTGGAAGTAAATAACCATTTAAACTTCGGCATGATGTTCATAACTCATCTTTCTTCTTTCCAGTAAGCTACCAACCACAAACATCACTTATGGATTATGATACAGATCATAAGCCTTGGCTCCCTTGTAAATATCCTATTCAATTTGGCCCACAGAGGGCACGTAAATTCACCTCCAGCATTTAATTACACTCAACTGGAGCCTACTAGAACAAAAGCACCTACTAGAAAAGTTTAAGTAAAAGCTACACAAATCAATTGGGAAATCTAAGATGAGAACCAAATAGTATTGCATATGGTATTTGATACACATCATAGTTTACACATGGGACTAATGGTCACCAGATCTTAATAAGTGTGGTCAATAATCAAAAGATCTAAAGATGCCTGAACTATAGCATTAGATCTGAAGAAGCCTGAACTATAGTTGATTAACCTTAAAAATATAAAACCACTGCCATTTTATCAAAATAAGAAATATTCATGCCAAAACAAAGGAACTATTTCTATTAAACCACCACCATTTAATAATACTTCAAAAGATGGATAATAACAGAGGATAAAAGAATGAACTTAACAGGAGTAATGATATGAAAAAGAAATTTAGCAACTGTTATGTGATAGAGGAGGAAGAAATGGAGTGACTGAAGCTGAAGAACTGAAACATGGGATCAAGAACAAAATTTCAAATATAATCAGAGAGTCAAACACAATCCCCTGTAGATGCAGCAAATATGAGCTGTGGATGGATTATGAGAAAAATAAGTTTTCATCTAGAAAACTAAATGTTTCTTGTCATGTTGCAATATATCACCAAATAAAACTGAAACAAAATTTTTTAAAACAAAACTAAGATATAAAAGCTGAGTTATTAGAAATATTAGTACCAGCTGACCATCTTTGATATCCTTCGCATGTGATGACCATCCAAGAACCTGGTTGAACCATGAGTCGGAGTGTTTGCTGAATGGCAAAATTTCATGGATGACCTGAAAGTGAAGACGGTCATATACAAATAACATAGAAGTTGAAAGCACCACAAGTACTTTTACAAGCTCTAAGCCTTGGAGTTCAGGAGGTACACAAGGCTCAAAAATAAGTTATGACTTTTAATAGCTGATATCAATATTACTAGAAGGTATGGCAAGATGAGAAAGAAAGCATGTAAAATCAAATAACTGATAGAGCCATGTACAAGATCTCATCAAAGTAATTTGTTTTTTACTTTTCACCAAAACAGAATTTGCAAGTTAAAACCAGATTACAACTTTTTGATGTAGTGCAGGGTCGATAAACACATGCTTTAATCTCCGACACACCAGTGGGTAGGATTTCAAAGACTAAAACATATAACTCTCCAACTAATTTTGAAAAATTATCTCACAACGATCCCTCCAAAGAATTAGAATAACAATGCCATAAGTCCCCAAAAAAGTAGGTACATTGATTAAAATAATTTTAGAGGCAAGCCCAACATATTATCTAGACTTAATTCAACTCAGAAGTGCTTAAAAGGATAAGAAAGGCCTATATAATCAAACTTATTTTAACTAGTACATCAGAAACAAAACAAACAGCCTAAGCTCTAATATCACGTTAGGTGATAAGTACTAAAGTTATGGTATATTTCTAATAAAGTTAGGTTTTACTTCTTAGTTGACCATGCATCTCACACCCCCATGTTTTTCAATTGAATTTCACTCTTTTAGTTGAAGTTACTACTCTTCATCATTCATCAGTTTGCATGCAGATAAATGGAGTTCAGATTTTATTCAAGAACGAAGAAAAGAAAAAATAAATAAAGGACAACAAAGAAAGATCCAACAAGAAACATGGGTGACCCGTGGTAGCGGCCACATCCATGCATCACGGTGCAAAAATTTAGAAGCATGATCCACCAATGCTAGCTAACATGGCCATGCATCTTTGCCGCCATCTAAACTCTAATCGAACCCTCCTCGGCCAAGAAAAGAATTATTTTTTTTTTATCATCAGACGCTACGGTTGCAAAAGTGGGAGAGAAACCTTTTTCACCAAGACTTGTAAGGTTGAAGAACAAGCCAAAAAGAGATAGATCCAAAAATTAAGGGTTTCCATCGATCAACAAGCAAACCGAGCAACACTTTTGTTTGATTTAATTTTTTGGATGTTTTATGCTTGTGAATGTGATGGATCCAATATTTGCATGATCACAGACACCAAAAGAAGGGTTGAAAGGTGAACTATCATGTTGGGAACCTTGAGATTAAATCTAAAACCCTAGATTCGGATTTCTTGAGGATTAAAGATTATCATGAAGCTTAAAAGATGTAATTACATTCAATTACCATGAAAGTAGAAGTTGCTCTAAGTTAGATAGATACCTTGCTATATTTAGAAAGGAAATGCGAAGTACCTCAAGATTAGTCATCTTCAAACGAGTAAGTATACAAGAAGAAGTCGGTATATGATCTTTTGTTTATCATTGTGGTGAAACCCTCATCTTAGAAGCCCTTGATATTTGAAGTTTTACCTCCTTGCCATTGCTAGCCATAGTTTCGTAGCTTTAGTTTTAATTAATTACAGTTCTATCCAATTTCTTTATTTATTCTTTAATTAGTCTAGATAACCTCTAGTTGCAAAAAAGTAGTACTCAACAGCAGAGTCCTCGTACACTTGCAATAGCATCATTAGGTGCAGTCTAAAACAAGCAAAAAAACTATTGAAAGAGAAATATGTAATCTGAGAAACGAAGAGTCTTTCTCACTCAATAGAACTAAGGCACACTCAATAGAATTAGGGTTTTTGAAACTTAAACTCAAAGGCATTATTGCCCATATACTCCAAATATATATTATAACTCTACAAATAATAGAAAACAACCAACTAAGTTCTTCAATCATCAAAATCAAACATATTTATTACACTAATACTTGGTCCTTTCTACAAATCAAAGAGAAATATCAAATATAGCAACTTCCTATCATCGACAACCTTATTTTTAGTAAGACGACAAATCCTAACTACATATTTATTACTGTTGGAAATATAGTACCACATCGGTTGTGTGATAGAAGTGTAATGGGTTTATATATAGGTATAGGGGCTGAGTCACTAAGTCTTGAGACTTTTTGGTGTAAGACCCCTAAGCCCATATAGGGCCCACTAGTACCCAAATATAAAATCCAACATGGTATCAGAGAAATATAGTAGAGCCCAATATATATATTATAAAAAAAAGACCTCTGAGACACAAGTGGTGTACAAGTCCATGTGAGTAGGACCTCTGAGACACAAGTAGTGTACAAGTCCATGTGTGTAGGACCTCTGAGACACAAAGTAGTGTACAAGTCCTGATAAACAGACCTCTGGTGTACAAGTCTGAGCAAGTTCGACCGAGCTGAACTTGAGGGAGGGTGTTGAAAATATAATACCACATCGGTTGTGTGATAGAAGTGTAATGGGTTTATATATAGGTATAGGGGTTGAGCCACTATGTCTTGAGACTTTTTGGTGTAAGACCCCTATGCCCATATAGAGCCCATATAGGGCCCACTAGTACCCAAATATAAAATCTAACAATTACACTAATACAGTGGTGTACTGATTTGGATAATGAGTTTGATGATGAGATATTGTCAAGTAAAAGTGAAGAAATCCAAGAGGATCAAGCACTTTCAAGTAAGGTTTCAAAGGAAAGCCATGTGACTAAAGAAAAGGGAAAGATGCCAAGTAATGAAATTGACTCATGTAAGTTTGAAACTCTAAATCTTAAACTGTATAATTTTTTTCCTATCTACTTTTTCATAGTCCAAGACTTTAATTTTAACATTTTTGGAATTTTTATTTATTTATTTATTTATTTATATTGTGTAGGCTTTATTGTTGTGTTCAATTATCCTACTCCTACATGTATTATCCTATTCCTACATGTGTGATGGTCAAGAGTCAGGACTCAATCAAGATTATGTAACAACTTTTGCTTCTAGAATATTAAACTTTTGAACCTTGAAGTATGACTTATGTTGCAGACTTTTATTTTGTTTCTAGAATAAGTTTTGAACCTTGAAGTATGGCAAATGGCATATGTTGTAGCCTTTGTTTTTTAAATATTTGAAGTTTTGAACTTTTAAATATTATGATAATATTAATGCAAGGAAGTGAACATGTTATTAAACTTTTATGTTTTATCTTATTATCTTAAACTTTTATATCAATTTTAAAACTTATGAAATATTATGGCTAGAATTAGCATTTTGTGGTGTTTTGTTTCAACTTTTATGTTAACTAAATCAACTCAAACTTTATTCATACAAACATTTTTTACATGTTACAAACGTTTTGCAAAATATGTAGTATATAATGTTTACAATCCTAAAAATATTCTAGAGCATACCACGACCAGAAACATCGTACCAATTAAGCCTACCCACTTCGAACTATGCTCCCGTTTTCGTATCATGCACTGAGACGTACCCCGTTCCTAGTAACATTGATCCTATTCTCTATTTAGGCCACTTCCTTTGTAAGTGAATCATTTTAAAATTAAAGTAATACATATTACTCCAGCTGAAGTTTAAATTTAGAGTAATACATATTACTCCAAATAAGATTTAGCAATAACTTCTCTTGTAGTATTACTTTTCCAACAAAATACAGTCAACAAGTTAAATCCAAATGACACATGTAAATGACAATTAAACCTTTGCAAGTATGACAAGCTTAAGCCACCAAACAATGAGATGGAATTAATGACTCATTTAATTTGAATCTTTATAAATATGAAACAACTTTGTTTAGGAGTTTGGTTGGAGGATTATGTTAAGAAATAGGGATAAATGGCTTCCCATGGATGAGTTCTGATAGATTTTATATTTACATGAGTGGGTCGTACTAAATGGTTGGACTATGATAATTCCAATGAAGGCCAGAGTACCAAGAACCTCAAGGTTATTAGTGTGACACCATTTGAACTATATAATCCCATTGCACTTTTTAGGTTTTATCCAATGTGGGGCTATTGTCTCACTCTATCATTCCAACATTCCCCTCAAGTTCAACTAATTACATGTTCAGTTGCAACTTGCCATTTTTGGTCTTGGACTATATAAGCCCATTACATTTTTTTAATTTTTATCCGATGTGGGACTATTGTCTCACTCTATCATTCCAACATCCCTCCTTCAAGTTCAACTGGTTACATGTTCAATTGCAACTTGCCATTTGTTGTCTTAGACTATATATACCCATTACATTTTTTTAATTTTTATCTAATGTGGGACTATTGTCTCTCTCTATCATTCCAACATCCCCCCTCAAGTTCAACTGGTTACATGTTCAGTTGCAACTTGTCATTTATTGTCTTGGACTTGTACATCAAGCTTTTGAATCTCAGAAACCCTTTTTTTTCTGCTTGGACTTATACCCTTTTTACTAGGCATGAGTCTTGGCGATCCTGTCTTTTTATTAATATTATAATTAGCATGAAAGAGGTTTTTTTTTTCTACTAGGCCTTGAATCTTTTCCTTGGGCTGTTAAGCTTAATAGGCTCTGACACACTCTGACACCATGATAGATTTTAGATTTGCATCACTACACCATAGTAAATGGTTGGGCTATGATAATTGAAATGAAGACCAATGTACCATAAACCTCAAAGTTATTAGAGTGTCCCCACTTGAACTATATAACCCATTACACTTTTTAGTTTTTATCCAATGTGGGACTATTGTCTCACTCTATCATTCCAACAAGTAAACTGCAAATCATGCCATGTCAATCGTCCTGCTTATGCCGAAACAACCTATAAATGGGCCTGTACATCTCAGCTTAGCACCACATACTAATATCATAGGCAGATAGAGCTTTCCCGTTGGGCTATGATAATTGAAATGAAGACCAATGTACCATAAACCTCAAAGTTATTAGAGTGTCCCCACTTGAACTATATAACCCATTACACTTTTTAGTTTTTATCCAATGTGGGACTATTGTCTCACTCTATCATTCCAACAAGTAAACTGCAAATCATGCCATGTCAATCGTCCTGCTTATGCCGAAACAACCTATAAATGGGCCTGTACATCTCAGCTTAGCACCACATACTAATATCATAGGCAGATAGAGCTTTCCCCTCCCCCTTCCCCCCCCTTTTTTTTTACTTGTGTCAAGCAGCCAGAGCAATTTGATACCTCTACTCTAATGACATTAATAAACCCAGGTAACGAGAGAAAAAATAAATAAATGAATAAATAAATCCAACCCTATCTAGCTTCTGATTTACAACACCAATAATCAACGAAAAACTTTTCATTCAGGACGTAGTTGATCCCAATAAGCTTTTGGATCAAGGAGCAAATGCAATCCTGGATGTTCAATTTCCATTGTAGTATGCTAATAAGAGATGGCAAAGAAATCAAACTAAAGTACAATTTTTTTAATTTGAAGAAGATCATTGTTGGGAAAACAAAAAATTAAAAATAATGTTTGGGTGTTCCAGTCTAAAAGTCTAAATCTTTTGTTTTCACAAATCTCTAACTGTCAAGGTTTCGACTTCAAATGCCACTCTTTAGAAGCGGTAGTCTAAACAATCAACTTATTTCCTACCAACACCAAAATCATATGGAGCACAAAACAATTAGGATGGAGTTTCCAAATGATTATTAGTGTTTTTCAAAACAAAAATAGTGACTAACAAATTATAGTTACATAGATTCTACATGCAAATATAAGATAGCAAAGAAATACTTATTAGAAATGTCATAAAACTGATCTCTTATTCCACATCCTCTCCATGGAATGTTACAAGATATATAAGCCCAGACAACTAATTAGATAAGAAATCAAACTCAACTAACATAAAGATATTGTTAAGGATAATATAAAATCAAATTGCTAACTTTAACACTGTTGCCTCAAGCTTGAGAGTAGACATCATACAATCCAAGCTAGTTGAATAGAAAAGTAAAACATTACAGAAACTAATGCTTTCCAAACATACCTGATTGAGATATAGTTCCAGAGACTGTAATGCTTTCCCAAATGTGTAAGATAAGTGCCCATCCCAAACTATAGTTGATGCCAATAATGAGTAACTCCCTAACTCACTCAACTCTATCTGTTAGAGTAATAATTCATTTCAAAAAGGCATAATCCATAGACACAATATATTAAACAAACAATAAAATCTTAATTACTAAATTACTGAAACACAGTCAAACAATTTTAATGTAGGTAGGCAATCTCACATGGTGTACATGGAACATGTCTTGTTACACTTTAAAAAAGAGAGAGATATCAAACAGCAAAGATGCAAACTAAAAAATCTGTTTTTGGATCACATATTCAGAATGTGCTCAGTTAAGGGTCGAGATAATGGGTTAAAAGTTTGGTCGTGGGAGTTGCCCATACTTTTAATTAATTAATTAATACTAATCAAAATATAAATCTTAAGACTAAAAATTTTCTTTCCTAATTAGCATTACTTTAGAAGAATTAATAACCAAATATATTTAGTTAAATAATTAAATATTGCATAGAAGGTCAGTGTGATACTCTTGGATGTTTGTTTGGTGCCCTAAATTACTCTAAGTTATGCCAAGATATAGCCAAAAACCAATCACACACTAAAAAGATTGTAACATTAGGTTCAACATTCCCATGTATCTAATGATGTCTGTGGAAATTACATTAGATAAATTGAATCTGAAGTAATTCCTAATAGTTGGTAATTGTTAGGTCTGCCTCAAGTCTAAGACAACCCAAGAAGAGAATCCAGGGCTGCAGCACCCAGCCCCTAAATAGGTAGCCCAAGGTTAGGATGACAGATTTGTTTGGGATGGGCACTAAACGGAGCTTAGAACCAAGAACCAAAGGCAATAACAATAGGCTCCAGATGTTAGAGTGCCAAACATGTTTCAGCCCAATAAAGGGTTTTTTTGCTGGAAAAGAAGGAAAGGTTTCACAACCAAACTAAAGCAATGGGGTTGATCATTAGTAAAAGTTTTTGAGGAAAAACATTTTCTGCATATATACCCTTTGACAACATATCCTATATATATAGGGATAAGATACAACAAGTAACTCTACAAGTAAGGAAGAAAATAATCATCTCCTAAAATATGATCACAAAATCAGGAATAGCCTAAAACCTCGCTAATTGAATCCTCCAAGAATAGAAATCTTCCTACACTCCCCCTCGAGCTGGAGCATATATGCTTATTATGCCATGCTTGCTAACTACACCAATGTTACCAGGAACAGGGTACACCTTGGTACGTGGTAAGGAAATGGGAACGTGAATCGCAGTTTATAAAAAATTAATGGTACAAAGGGGGTATACTTCATCGGTACGATGTTCCGGATCATGGTACGGTTCACAATACTTTTCGAATAGTTGATAGCATATTTTGTAAAATCTTGGTAAAAAGTAAACAAGTTTTTTATGAATAATGTTTCAGACTTTCAATTGATTTAATTAAAATGAACATTGAAACAAAACATCATAGAATGCTCATTTCATAAGTTTGAAAATTAATCTAAAGGTAAATAAAACATTTCACTGGTTTCTAAAGTTTTACAAAGATTATCTTTAAAATCAGAATTCAGAATCCACATTTTGTAGCAAATTATGCAAAACTAAAGGCATTAATATACTTGAGATGAGATTTGACCATTAGCCTATCATCCATTTCACAATTACAACATGCCAACAAGTTGAGAACGATTTAGCTGCTTACAAATTGTTCTTGAATTTAAACTTTTCTGGAATTTGAACTAATGATATTAATTATTAAACTTCAATCCTGCTCATTACACCACATTAACAATATAAGAATGCTTCAAAATCCAAAACTTCAAATGGTCTAAAAACAGAAGCTTCAACATAAATCATAATTCAAGGTTCATTACTGCAACATTTCAAAAATTTTAAACAAAAGATGCAACATACATAAGTCATGAAGTAAAAGTTACAACATACATAATTCAAGATTTCAAGGTTCATACTGTTAGCAGAATTGGCTGATTTCTGATTGATTGCTGATTTTATGTCTATTAGCAGATTTGGCTAATTTCTGATTGATTGCTGATTTTAGACATGCAGGATATTAGGCATTGCAATTAGCCATTTATAACCAACAGATTTTGTGTTGTAAATTATACTTTCCATAATTATAATGTGAACAGAATCAATTTGTAATTTGTATATAAGTGGAGTTCTCCACCAAGAAATGACACACCATTTTTCTCCAAAGTTTTCTCGAGTTAATCAAAGTTTATCATGGTATCAGAGCTACAGTTTTGAAATTTTGTTTCTTTTGTTCTCCATAGCCCTAGTTCAATTTTTTTGTTATTAGTTATCTTGATCAAGTTCTCGTAGCCTCATGTATTCAAAAAAGTATGACTCTTTCTTGATCCGTTTTAATGGCAAAAACTTTTCAGCAGGGCATTCCATTTCAAGATATTAGTTAAAGGTAAAGATCTATGGGGCCACATTGATGGAAGCAAACCAGCTCCCGACAAAAACAAAGATGACTTTGTCAACTGGGAGGTTAAAGATGCTCAGATCATGGCATGGATTTTACGATCTATCGAACCTAATATTATCTTGAATCTTCGACCTTATCAAACTGCAGTTGAGATGTGGACTTACTTGAAGAAAGTGTATAGTCAGCAAAATGCCGCTCATAAATTCCAGCTAGAGCATGAATTAGCCAATCTACAGCAGAACAATCTCTATTTCTGATTTTTATTCTGATTTTATGAATTTTTGGGCTGAATATACTGATATCATCTATGCTTCCTTATCTCAGCAAGGTCTTAGTGCAGTTCAATCTGTCCATGAAATTACAAAAAGAGATCAGTTTCTTATGAAATTAGGATCTGAATTTGAAGGTGCCAGGTCTAATCTTATGAATCGAGATCCAGTTTCTTCCTTGGATGCATGTCTTAATGAGTTATTTCGGGAAGAGCAACGACTTCTTACTCAAGCAGCCATGGAACAACAAAAATCCAGCTCCGCTTCATTGGCTTATGCAGCGGACAGTAAGACAAGAGGAAGAGACATCAGTAATATCCAATGTTTTTGTTGCAAGGGATTTGGCCATTATGCTTCAAATTGTTCCAAAAAATTCTGCAATTATTGCAAAAAGGACGGCCATATTATCAAAGAGTGCCCTACTCGACCTCCTAAGAGATCTCCATCAGCATACATTGCCTCAGTTGGTTCTTCTAGTATTAGTGGTTCTGTGGATGCAGCTACCCTAACACAAAATGCTCCTGCTCTTGTTCAAACTATTACCCCTGAAATAATCCAACAGATGATTATCTCTGCGTTCTCTGCTTTAGGACTCTCAGGTAATCCCTCTTCTACATCTACTTGGTATTGTGATTCTAGGGCATCCAATCATATAACCAATAATGATCAATTTCTAACCAATGTACATAAATATTATGGAAACCTTGAGATTTATACTGTAGATGGCAACCGCTTACCTATAACATCCACCGGTGATATTTCTTCCTCTTTAACTAATGTTCTTGTCTCTCCTAATCTTGCCACTAGGCTTGTTTCAGTTGGTCAATTGGTTGACAATAATTGTAAAGTAGAATTTTCTAAATATGGATGTGTTGTGCAGGATCAAGAGTCAGGGAAGATGATTACAAGGGGGCCTAAAGTAGGACGTGTTTTTCCCCTCAAATTTCCTTTCTCTTCATATCCGACATCTTCCTTTGTCACTTGCGATTTTGCAGATGTTGATTACCAAGTATGGCATAAACGTCTTGGGCATCCAAACCCTAATGTTCTTCATAATTTGCTAAATTCTGGTTTACTTGGAAATAAAAAGTCACTTTCTTTTAGTGCTATCCAATTTGATTGCAATTCTTGTAAACTTGGTAAAAGTAAAACTTTGCCTTTTCCTACTCACACCCCTAAAATAGTTCAACCTTTTGAAATGATCCATAGTGATTTGTGGGGTATGGCACCAGTTACTTCTCATGCTAATTACAAGTATTTTGTTACTTTTATTGATGACTATAGCCACTTCACTTGGATATATTTTTTACACTCTAAAAATGAAATATTTTCTGCCTTCAAATCTTTCCATGCATATGTCCAAACCCAATTTTCAGCCAAAATTAAAATTCTTCGTTCCGACAATGGGGGTGAATATATACCTCATTTGTTTCAGCAGTTTCTACAATCTAATGGAATAATTTCTCAAAGGTCATGTCCCTCAACCCCACAACAAAATGGGGTAGCTGAACGGAAAAACCGTCACCTTCTTGATGTTGTCCGCACTCTTTTATTAGAATCATCTGTTCCCACCCGGTTTTGGTGTGAAGCTCTCTCCACTGCTGTCCACCTTATTAATAGATTGCCTTCTTCTTCACTAAATAATGTTGTTCCTTTCACTCGGTTATTTGGCCATGCTCCCAATTATTCTAACCTTCTTACCTTTGGTTGTGTATGTTATGTTCATCTTCCTACACATAAACGCACAAAACTCACTGCTTAATCTGTTAACTGTGCTTTTCTTGGATATGCTATACATCAAAAAGGTTTTCTTTGTTATGATCCCAACTTGCGTCGCATTCGGATTTCTAGAAATGTAATTTTTTTGGAAAATCAATATTTTTTCTCTCTCATCAAGATCCTCTTTCTCCTTCATTTTCTGTGCTACCTTTGTTTACTATCTCTCCAGCAGATCCCAAATCTTCTAAACCACTTTTGGTTTATCAAAGACGTCCTACTACAAAGCCTCCTGAAGATCATTCCCTTATTGTTGATTCTACTACAACAACTGCACCTGCTCCACTTAGACATAGCTCTCGGGTTAGTAAACCTCCAGATAGGTATGGTTTCTCAAATCCCACAGCCTTGACAGCCACCTTGTCTTCTACACCCATTCCCTCATCTTACAAACAGGCAATAGAGCATGAGTGTTGGCGGAAAGCTATTGAAGCAGAACTTCTTGCACTTGAAGAGAATCAGACTTGGGAGGTTGTATCACTTCCTCCATCTGTGAAACCTCTAGGCAGTAAATTTGTGTTCTCTATCAAGCTTCGATCCGATGGATCTATAGAGCGTTACAAGGCTCGGTTGGTGGTTCTTGGAAATAAGCAACAATATGGTCTAGACTATGAAGAAACCTTTACACCGGTGGCCAAAATGACCTTTGTCCGAACCATCTTGCTGCATCTCAATCTTGGACTTTACTTCAAATGGATGTCAAGAATGCGTTTTTGCATGGTGATCTCAAAGAAAAAGTTTACATAAAACTTCCGTATGGTATGTCTACTTCTTCTCCTGGTGTTGTTTGCAAACTAAAACGTTCTTTATATGGCTTGAAACAAGCACCACGCGTATGGTTTGAAAAAGTTTCGATCTACTCTCCTTGGGTCTTCTTTTACTCAGAGTCGATATGACTCATCTCTGTTTCTTCAACACACAAGCAAAGGCATAGTTGTCCTCCTTGTTTATGTGGATGATATTGTCATCACTGGTTCTGATGAAGAGGGTATCTCCAATCTTCAAAAATTGTTGCACTCCAATTTTCACATAAAAGATCTTGGTCAACTCACCTATTTCTTGGGGTTAGAAGTGCATCATCGGCCTCAAGGTATTTTCTTAAATCAATGGAAGTACATTCAAGATCTAGTTCACTTAGCTAGACTAGCACGCGCCACTTCAACTGAAACTCCAATGGAAATGAATGTAAAGTATCGAAGTAATGAAGGAGAGCCTCTTCCGGATCCTACTTTATATCAGAAATTGGTTGGTAGTCTTATTTATTTAACTATCACACGCCCAGATATCTCTTATGCAGTGCACATTGTTAGCAAGTTCATGCAATCTCCTCGGCATCTCCATTTATGTGCAATGCATCACATTATTCGATACATCCTTGGTACACCTAATCGTGGTCTATTTTTTCCTACTGGTTCTTCACTTCAACTACAAGCTTATAGTGATGTTGATTGGGCAGGTTGCCCTGACACTAGGAAATCTACTACTGGCTGGTGTATGTTCCTTGGTGATGCTCTTATATCTTGGAAATGCAAGAAACAAAACTATGTATCCAAGTCATCCACTGAGGCAGAATATCGTGCCATGTATACTGCATGCTCTAAGATCATTTGGCTACGCGGTCTTCTCACAGAACTTGGTTTTCCACAAAATCAACCAACTCCATTACATGCTGATAACACCAGTGCTATTCAAATTGCTAACAATCTTGTCTTCCATGAGCGCACGAAGCAGATAGAAGTTGATTGTCACTTCATCCAAGAGGCTTATGACCACCAGGTTATCACCTTACCTCATGTCTCGACCACTCTACAACTAGCGGATATCTTCACGAAATCCTTGACACGATCACTGCATAATTTCCTCGTTGGCAAATTGATGCTTGTAGACTTACCCACATCAATTTGAGGGGGGATGTTAGCAAAATTGGCTGATTTCTAATTGATTGCTGATTTTATGTCTATTAGCAGATTTGGCTGATTTCTGATTGATTGTTGATTTTAGGCATGCAGGATATTAGGCATTGCAATTAGCCATTTATAACCAAAAGATTGTGTTGTAAATTATACTTTCCATAATTACAATGTGAACAGAATCAATTTGTAATTTGTATATAAGTGGAGTTCTCCACCAAGAAATGACACCATTTTTCTCCAAAGTTTTCTCGAGTTAATCAAAGTTTATCACATACTTCATACTTCAACATTTCAATGTTCAATACTTGGACATATTTGTCTTCCCTTGAGTCATACATCCAATTAAAGCCCATTACTATATAGCCCATTTACTTTTGTGTCTATATATACTTGTATACATCATGACATGAATGACAATTTTCCTTTCTTCATTCTCTCTTCCTCTTTTCATTCTCTCCATATTCTAACATGGTATCAAAGAGGATTGAGAAATTTTAACTCCAGTCATCTCCGTTGGTCATCATCGTCATCTTCTCCGGTCATCTCCGCCGGCCTCCGTCAAGTTGCCGGTCTTTTTCCTTCCTGAAAATTACCGGCCTCCCTCAAGACACCGGCCTTCTTCTTCCTCAAGTTGTCGCTGGCCCTCTTCTCCCTCAAGTCGTCGCGGCAGCCTCCCTCAAGACAATGCGTAGCCTATGTCGACCTTGCTCAAGTCGTCGCCGGCCTCTTATTCCTCATGTCGCTGGCCTTCTTGGAATATTATTCAAGAATCTAAAACAAACACAAAGAAACAAGCGCAAAGAGACACCTACATGAGACACCTGCATGGAGACTAGCACAGTGATGACGCACAGTGACGGCGCATAGTGCCAACACACAGTGACGGCGCACAATGACGTGCACATTATCGATACATAGTGACGGCATACAGTGACATGCACATTAATATGCACAATGACGTGCAATAGTACGGTACACAATGATATACAACAGTATTAAAAAAATGTCGATCCTAATTCAGTCCTCTGACCCGGTTATTGCAGTGGTGCTCTTCCTCACACCGATATTAGACTTAATGGTCAAAATTATCGTGAGTGGACATTTTCGATATGCATGATTTTGCAATCAGTTGGTCTTGCCTCTCATCTAATTAACGATCCTCTAGATGAGGCGACGATTGTTGTGGCTGCTATAAAGGCTTGGCGAGTTGCCGATGATCGTGTCATGGTTATCTTGTGCATGAGTATTAATGTTTCCATCAGGATGAGCTTTGTCGATCATTTATCAGCAAAAGAAATTTGGGACTATCTTCAACAACACTATCTACACACCAGTGAGGCACTCCGGTTCTCCCTACAACAAAACCTGCATAGTCTTCAACAACAAGATCTATCAGTGAAGGAATTCTACACGGTATTCACTTGTGTATCTGGTCAATTTGATGCTATAGTGCTGAAGGAATGCTCTGGCTGCAAGAATTGTGCCGCAAAAGAAAAACATGAGCAGCAGAATCTCATGTTTCAGTTTGTGATGCGCCTCAGCTTTTTGGACGTACTCCTTCAGTTTCAGTCTGTGAAAGCCCGTACGCGTTCAGCTTTTTGGACGTACTCCTCTTCCTACCTTTGCGGAAGCACTTGCCGCCTTGATTGTTTAGGAGACACATCTTCGTGCTCTTGCTACTACTTCAGTGATCTCACACATTGTTTTGGCTACTTCTCATTGACCTGCGGTGATCAAGGGTCCTTCTTCTAAAGACACTATCATCTGCACCCATTGCAACAAGATAGGTCACCGTGCTCAGAACAGCTTCAAGTTACATCCTGAGCAGCTTGCTAAGTTTCAGGTCAGGCCCTCCTCTGGATCTCGTCGCGGAGTTGCTCCTGGAGCTTCTTCTTATTCTGATACTCCCGTCCGTACATCTGGATCCGCTGCCTCAATGTCAACATCAGCCATTACTACTTCTTCTTGGGTCTTAGACTCAGGGGATTCTTTTCACATGACCTCCGATGGTTCTCAGCTTTCATCCTGTAGACCTGCTCCTGAGGGTATCTATATTCAGAATGCTGATGGAAGTTCTTGTTCTGTCTCACATCAAGGGATTCTTTCTACCTCTCGATTTACTGTTCCTGATGTGTCCTTGTTCCTCAGCTGTCTATGATTCTTATGTCTGTTGGTCAACTCACTGACCTTCACTGTTTTGTTGGGTTTGGTGATTCTTCTTGCTATGTGCAGGACCATCGGAGCAAAGCTGTGATTGGTACTGGCCATCGCCGTAGTGGTTCTTGCGGACTCTACGTTTTAGATCGTCTTTCTCTTCCCCTTCCTTCCACTATGACTATGCTCTCCACTTATCCTGCTTCTACGATCCATGTTCAGAGATCTGCTTTTCTTGCTTCTGCTACCTTTCCACAATGGCATCATCGCCTAGCTCATCTATGTTGCTCATGTTTGTCTTTCTTAGTTCATCAAGGAGTCTTGGATTGTGTGTCTATTGATGTTAGTTTTCATTGTTTGGGTTGTAAGCTTGGCAAGAAGGTACAACTCCAATTTTCTGCAAGCATCTCTGAGTCTAGTCGTTTTTTTGATTTAGTTCATTCTGATGTTTGGGGTCCTACCCCTTTTACTTCCAAAGGTAATCACAAGTATTATGTCATTTTCATTGATGATTACTCTATGTATACCTGGGTCTACTTCATGAAACGTCAATCTCAATTGTTATCTATCAGTCATTTGCTATGTGATCGCTGAACGTAAGCATCACAAATGGAAAGGCGGAGTTGCTCCTCTAGATATGAATCTTGTTTGGCTCTCCTCCTCGTTTTGATCATCTTCGAGTCTTTGGTCGTGTCTGTTATGTCTTACTTGTACCTCATGAACGTACCAAGTTATTAGCTCAATCAATTGAGTGTCTTTCTTTGATATAGTCTTAAACATAAGGGTTATCGTTGCTATGACCCTTCTACTCATCGCATTCACATATCTCGTGATGTCACTTTTGACGAGAGTCGTCCTTATTTCTACTCTTCAGCTACTTAGCCTCCCTCTTCCTCTCCTTCCACAGAGTCTAATTCGTTTCTTCGACTTTCTCCTATAGAGTTTCATGTTGTTCCTTCTTCATTTCTTACTCAAGCTTCAGCTCCATCTTCCGCTATACCATCTTTAGCTCCTGACACCTTTTCTTTTCACTATCATCGCCGGCCTAAAGTTCCTCAAGATCCTCAGCTCCCCATTCATATTCCTTTCAATGCTCCGGTAAGTACCACTGATGCAACGTCTAATGGTCTATTACCTGCCTCAACGTCTCGGTATGACCTTCATGATCGTAGTACTATTTCTACACCTTATAGATATGGTTTTCCTACTGCTGGTGCTGTATATAAGCCCAACACTTATAAGGAGACAGCCAGTATCCCTGAGTGGCAGTTGGCTATGTCTGAGGAGCTTTCAGCTTTGGAAAAGACATGCACTTGGGATCTTGTTCCTCTACCTACTCATGCTACTCCAATTACATGTAAGTGAGTGTACAAGGTCAAGACAAAGTCAGATGGTTCAGTGGAACGCTATAAGGCTCGCCTCGTGGCTCGTCGTTTTCAGCAGGCACATGGTCGTGATTATGATGAGACTTTTGCTCTTGTGGCTCATCTGACTATAGCTCGTACTCTAATTATTGTGGCTGTTGTTCGCTCTTGGACTATCTCTCAGATGGATGTGAAGAATGCTTTTTTTCACGGTGATTTACGTGAGGAGGTATATATCCATCCATCCCCTGGCATTGAGACATCTGAAGGTTATGTTTGTCGCCTTCGTCGTGCTCTCTATGGTCTCAAGCAAGCTCCACATGCTTGGTTTGAGTGATTTAGTTCTGTGGTGTGTGCAGCTGGTTTCTTACACAGCAATCATGATCCTATATTATTCATCCATACCTCTCAGCGTGGTCACACCTTGCATCTACTTTATGTTGATGATATGTTGATTACTGGTGATGATATGGAGTATATTGCTTTTGTGAAGCAACGCCTCAGCAGCAGTTTATGATGCCTGATTTAGGACCTCTCAACTATTTTCTAGAGATTGAGGTCACTTCTACAGATGATGGTTACTATCTTTCTCAGCATCGATATATTCAGGACCTCAATATACGCTGTGGTCTTACTAACTCACAGACTGCTGCCACACCTATGGAGCTTCATGTTCAGCTTCGATCTACGGATGGCACACCACTGATCCCTCTCATTATCGTCATATTGTGGGCAGTCTTGTCTATCTTACCGTTACCAGGCCGGATATTGCTCATGTTGTTCATGTGCTGAGCCAGTTTGTTACTACTCCTACTTCAGTTCACTATGGCCATTTACTTCGTGTTGCGTTATCTAAGGAGGACATCATCATGAAGTCTGTTTTATGCCCATTCCAGTCCGCTTCAGCTTCACGCTTACTCAAATTCCACCTGAACGAGTGACCCTGTTGACCGCAGGTCCATCACTGGTTATTGCATATTTTTTGGCACTTCTCTTCTTGTTTGGAAGTCCAAGAAACAGACTGCAGTGTCACGTTCTAGCACTGAGGCAGAACTTCGGGCACTTGCTACTACCACATCTGAAATTGTATGGCTTCATTGGTTGTTGGCTGAATTTGGTGTCTCATGTGATACTCCAACTCATCTTCTCTGTGACAACCCTGGTGCTATACAGATTGCCAATGACCCCATAAAGCATGAATTGACCAAGCATATTGGTGTTGATGCATCTTTCACACGTTCACATTGTCAGCAGTACCATTGCTTTTCAATATGTGCCGTACCGCCGTTTGAGTCTCAAGTTGCCGATTTCTTTACCAAGGCCCAAACTCGAGAACAACATCGATTCCATCATCTCAAACTCTATGTCTCAGATCATCCTAATCCACCTTGAGTTTGAAGGGGGTGTTAAAGCCCATTACTATATAGCCCATTTACTTTTGGGTCTATATATACTTGTATATATCATGACATGAATGACAATTTTCCTCTCTTCATTCTCGCCATATTCTGACACATCCTTCTTCAGAAACCTTGCTTGAATGTGCTTAATCCCCTCATAATCTTCAAATCCACCAAGCTTTTCTCTAATATACCAAAATTTTTCTCAATTGGTTTAGCAATCATTGGCTCTTGCTTTTTGTTGACAATAGAAATCTTTAAAGAAGAAGGCACACCAACCTTTTCTGCTTCTTGGACCATCATTCTTACTCTTTCATATTCTGCACAGTTTTTTAGCAATGCTTGGCATCTCTGAACTAGTATACTTGTTGTTGTAATGTTTGCACATCCATACCTTAGATACACCTAGATTTTTGCCTTGTGAATGACCAAAATGTATTACTTCAAATGAAAGGGATTGGATCTGGAATATGATTTGGCACCATCTCTTTGTGGCTCATAAGTTGTTGCTTGCTTGATTATTTGAATCCCTTATGAGTGGATTATTTTTGGAGTATGATCATCACTTGAATCGCTTGGATCTTCAACAATCAACTCCTTTTTTCTTTTACCAAACACCATTTTTATCACATTATAAGGTCCTTGTAACCTAGTTGATTGAACAGAGAAGCAAAAAGGAAGGTGAAAAGGAATTACTACGATTTAACCCTCGTGACAATGGTAGATCCAAAGCAAATCAATTGCACTGGCAATTGAGTTTAACAATTGAGTTGAAGGAGAAGCTCTCGTTTCTAGGAACAATAGTATTTTTTTGCTTTTGATTTAAAAAAAAAAACAGCACATCTATCCAAGAGACAACTTTTCATTTCATTGTAAAATAATATTATTTTATGAATTCAATTTTATTAGTTATTTCACAAAAATATGGATTAATGCGTAAAAAAGCAACATTTATTTGGCAATAGAATTAATTTATAGGTGTTCTTAGATAAACTATTCCAAAATGTTTTAAACTGCTCCTTTCAGACCTGAGAGAAAGGGTCAATCCGTTTTGAGATTTCCTTCATCTCGTCTCATCCTCTGCTAATGTTTTCCAACCACCAGAATTCACCACCTCCGAGTTCTTCACCACTTTGGTTGTCTTCTTGCTTGGGGATCACTATCTCTTCCACTCCATCCCTTCCACCGGTCTTGAGGGGGGCTTTTCCCCCGGGGCAAACCTCGACACGATCATCCTCAAGGTGGTTTCACATTCTCTTCTCTAGTGACATAAGTGGATGACCACCGGCCACCACTTAGCAAGCTTTGCAGACTAAGCAAGTCGCCGTATAAGGTCATGTCCATGCTCCAACTCTTAGAATTTCATGGAACGTCACTTTCCCGAATTGGTTCCCATCCCCAACATTCCAGGAATGCAAATGTATCGAGATCCGGATCGCACTATCCGGTATTCAGTTCCAGGGGGGTGGAGCAATCCAAGTAACACACAACTAGACCATTAAATGAAGGTTTATGTAAACCCTTGGTAAGGACATCAGCTATTTATTTTCTGGTGGGCACATATGTCATGCAGCCTCTTCCTTTGTCAATTTTTTCCTTAATGAAGTGGCGATCAATGTCCACGTGTTTTGTCATGGTAGATAGGATTCTGAGTAATATTTATTGCGGCTTTGTTATCACAATACGTTTTATAGCATAGTGATTGCTCATCTTTAGCTCTCTAAGTATCCTCTCCAACCAAATACCTTCACATATTCCCTGAAATAAAGCATGGAACTTAGCCTCAGTACTACTCCGAGCAACAACTGATTACTTCTTGCTTCTCCAAGTCCCTAGATTACCCTGGACATATGAACAATAACTTGAAGTCGACCTTCTATCAACTGAAGAACCTACCGAATCTACATCAATATAAAGTTCTACCATCCACAAATCATTCTTCCTGAAAAATAGTCCTTTTGCTTGGTGTTTCTTATAAATATCGTAAGACCCTATAAACTGCTTCAAGATGTTCCTCCTTTGGTGAGTGCATAAATTGACTATTCACACTTATGGCAAATGCAATGTTCGGTCAACCTCTTTTCCTTCTTCAATACCTAGCTTCGCGTGTGGTTCCATGGGTGTCTCACAAGGCTTGTAGCCTAATATCCCTATATCTGTAAGTAAATCAAGGATATATTTCCTCTGTGAGATAGAAATTCCTGCCTTCTAGCCACTTCCATGCTAAGAAAATACTATAGAGCACGAAGATCCTTCAGCTCAAATTCAGTTACAAGATACTTCTTCTAAGCTTCTAGTTCTACTAGATAATCTCCAGTAACAATAAGATTGCGATTGATCAGGTGATAAGTAATGTTTTAAGGGTACCACGACGTAAGCGCTACGTCTGGCCTAGTACAACTATGGTATATAAATCACCATTTTCAACCTCAGACTCGTGATCTGAACTAGGATTCTCTGATTCATTGCAATGTAGAGTGTTGTTAGCTTCACTACTTTTCTGATTCAGTTACCTGCATGAGTGAACAAGTAACTTGGGTGACTTATAGTTAACTCCCCCTGTCTCCAAATCTGAGTACAAGACCCGATTACATTTCTCAAGGCAATAGGGAGGTCTAAACCATCATCAGTTGGTTGAATAGAATTATCAAGAAGTTGTCCTTTAACAACCTCAGACTCGTGATCAGTACTGAGATTCAGGCCTGTATCATCGCCATATAGAGTGTTGGCTTCACTACTTTTCTGATTCAGTTTCCTGCAAGAGTGAACAAGTAACTTGGGTGACTTACAGTTAACTCCCCCTGTCTCCAAATCTTATTTCTACTCTTGTGACAAGGATTGCGGTTCTGTATCAATAATGAGTGAAGTCAACATGGAAGATAGCTATAAATAAAAAAAGGTTCATCCCAAGACAACTATTTTCCATCAACATCTCCCCTTGCAAATAAGTAGACTGGAAAAAAAGTTGTGACTCAATGAAAGAAACATCCATGGACATGAAAACACGACGAAGAGTAGGAGTAACACTTTATCCAAGTTGAGTTGGTGAATGCCCAATGAAAACATATTGGGCTGATTTTGGATCATGCTTAAAATGATATTGTGGCTGAACATCCACAAATGAAGTACAACCTAAGACTTTTAGTGGGATAGATGCCATGAATCGAAAGGTTGGGTATGTCTGAAGGAGGACTAACATTAGAGTGACATAATTGAGAATTTTTTAGCCCATACGGTTTATGAGGTAAACAGCTGTTAGTACAACTTTTCCCCACAGATATTTAAGAACATCCATAGCAAACCTTAAAACTCTAGCAACTTCAAGAAGATGGTGATTTTCTATTCAGCAACACCATTTTATTGTTGTGTGTTGGGACATGAACTTTAATGGATTATGCCATTAGTCTCAAGGTAATCACCAAGAATTGAGTTGAAATATTCCTTGAAATTTTCAGTTCGGAAGACTTTTACAGAGGTATTAAATAGATTTTTTTAACATTAAGTGGAAAATTTTGAAGGTTTTTCAGCATCAGATTTGTCTTAAAGGAAATTGTAGAATTCTTAGTCAATGTTAGAGTAATTGCTTATTTTTTGGCCAGATTTTATGGTGAGACGGCTGCCTGATTTTAAGGCAATCTTTAAGGCTGAATATTAGCCACTAAGTCTGATTTTATGGCTGAATGTCAGCCACTAAGGTCTGACTTTATCGCTGAGAATATCAGTTGTTCTGTATACATATTACCTTGTATTCTTCATTCTAATTAAGGGGAAAAAAAAGAGAAACCTTGCTCTTTGAAGCCTTCATGGTATCAGAGCTATCAATTCAAATATTAATAGACCTTCCATGACTAAATCCGACATGGATGTAAAGAAAAGAAACCTAATCATCCAAAAAAACCTTCAAGCAAGAAACTGCATCTGGTGGCAACAATCATAGTGGAGTGGGGAACCCTTCAATTCTCATCACAGGTCGCAAACTTAATGGGCACAACTATCTTCAATGGTCACAATCAGTAATGATGTTCATATGTGGCAAAGGCAAGGATGAAAATCATACTAAGAAGATTCCTATTCCAAAGAAGAATGATCCATAATTCAGAACCTGGAAAACTGAGAATCACATGGTGATGTCTTGGTTGATTAACTCAATGAACAATGATGTTAGTGAAAATTTTCTATTATATGGAATTGTTAGGAGATTTGGTATGCAGGTAGAAGGACCTACTCAAGTTCAGATAATCTGAACTATTTCAGATTGAAGCAACACTACATGATCTGCATCAAAGAGATCTCACTCTGACTGAATACTTCAACATTCTTACTAGACATTGGCAACAACTAGATATGTTGGAAACTTATTTGTGGAAATGCTCTCATGATTCTACGGTGTATCAAAAGGTTGTGCACCTAAAAAGAACATTCAAATTTCTTCTTGGTCTTAACAAAAATCTAGATGAAGTTTGAGGAAGGGTGATGGTAATTAAACCATTAACAAGTGTTCGAGAAGCTTTTTCTGAAGTAAAACATGAAGAAAGTAGAAGAAAGATGATGATGGGATCTCAAACTTCAACTCCAACCCACGAAGGTTCTGCTCTTGCTACTTGCAGACAATTCATAATCAACAACAATTAATGTCGACTTAGAAAAGAAAGACAATAGTGTGACCATTATCGCAAACCTAGACATATGATAGAAAATTGTTGGAAGCTTCATGTAAAACCTGCAGCTTGGAACCCTTCACGCCCATGGAATGCTAGAGATGGACGTGCTAATGCTGTCATAAAGGATGAAAGCTCAACTTCAACAGAGATAAGTCCCTTCAGTAAGGAGCAATTTGAAGCCCTTCAAAACCTCTTAAGTCAAAATCTTCCTTCTCGGCCAAACACTGTCGTGTCAGGAGATAGCACGAAAGCACATAAAGGTAAATTCTCTAAGGCCTTTAAAGTCAACCGAGGTCTCTCGAGTCCTTGGATCATCAACTCTGAAGCTTCAGATCATATGACAAGCAATGTTTCTATTTTTCATGAATATAACAAGTGTAATGAGAATTACACAATCGAAATAGCATATGGTTCATTATCAAAAAGTGAGGAATTGGCACAGTCGTAATCACAGAGGAAGTAATTCTACATTTTCTGTGCTTCATGTTCCTAAGTTGGATTGCAACTTAATCTCAGTTAGTAAGATAACTCGAGATTTGAAATGTGTGTCTAAGTTTTTCTCAAATCTGTGTGAATTTCAGGAATTGGATTCGGGGAGGAAGATCGGCAGTGCTGAGAAGTGTTCTGGACTCTATCACCTCAATCAAACTTCTCTAAGTAGACAAGCTCAAAGTGCAAATTTTGTGTCTTTCAAAGGTCAGTCAGTTTCAAATCCTAGTATCAACAAGGATAGTCAAATAATGTTAAGGCATTATGGTCTTGGTCATTAAATTTCATGTATCTTGAAAAGATGTTTCCCTCTTTATTCACCAATAAAAGTCCACAGTCCTTTGATTGTGCAATTTGTCAACTTGCCAAACACACTCGCCCTAACTACCCAAGTTTGTCTTATACTGCTTCTCAACCATTTGTTGGAGAAAAATCAGACAAACTACTGCAAAACTGCTGAAAATTACTCCTCAAAGACTAGAAAAGCTTCATCATTTTTCTTTTCTCCCAACTTTTCTTACATATGACTAGCATAGAGTCATTCAGAAAATAAAGCCGAAAACATGGAGAATAGATAGGATATTTTAATAATCTAGGAACAAGACGAAGCACTAGATTAGGTAGGAAGCAATCTCAAGACATGTGAGAGTTCCAAGAACTTTCACTAACTCACAAATTAATTTTCACACCATTTACATTGACTCACAGTGATGTGTGAGGGCCTTCAAGGGTGAAGAATATTACTGGAACTAGGTGGTTTGTTTCGTTTGTTGATGATCACACTAAATTATCTTGGATATTTCTCATGAGAGAAATCTAAAGTTGGTCAAATCTGTCAAAACTTCAATCTCATGATACTGACTCAATTTCAGTCCAAAATTCAAGTCTTAAAAACTGATAATGCCAAAGAATACTTCAAAAATTTCCTAGGTAGTTATCTCTTGAGTCAAGGCATTGTCCATTTGAGTTCTTGCCTTGATACACCTCAGCAAAATGGAATTGCAGAAGGAAAAAATCGACATCTCTTAGAAGTTGCTAGATCCCTCATGTTTACCTCTCATGTTCCAAAACATTTTTGGGGAGAAGCAATTCTTACAATATCTTATCTTATAAATAGAATGCCTTCAAGATGTCTCATGTCTCAAACCCCTTGACAAGTTCTTCTCCAAAGCTTTCCACATTCAAAATTTCTCTCCTCTCTAGCACCTAAAATTTTTGGATGTGCGGCCTTTGCTCACATTCATCAACAACATCACAGTAAATTAGATCTTAAGTCTATTAAATGTATTTTTCTTGGTTAACCAAAAAGGTTATAAATGCTACTCTCCTCTCACCAAAAAGATGTATATCTCCATGAATGTGACATTTTTTAAACACCAGCCATATTACCCCAAACCCGACATTCAAATGGAAAACTTGACAGAATATCAGTTTTTAAATTTTTCCGGTGATTCTTCCCCCCGTCCTATATTCAGCCATTATTTCATCTACCTATGAATCCAGCTCAACCTGAAGCATCTCAGTCTCATCAAAATCCAACTCTGTCTAGCCAAATTCCAGAAAATTTTCAGCCTTATCAAATTCCACCAGTAACTCATCAAATTCCAGAAATTTTCTTTCATGATCAGTCCAAATTACCACAAATTGCAAGCCCTGAGCTTCGTGTCCATACAAGGAGGAAGAAATGAAAAAAGGACGTAGAAATTTTAACACATTCATCATATGACCATGAATTTGAATCGAGAAATGCACCAATTCCAAATCACCCAAGTGAGGAAACTTATGACATTTAAGAATGTGACTCTGGTAATTGATCATTTGGATATTCCAATTCCTCTAAGAAAGATTGTTAGAGCTTGCACTAATCATCCTATTGGTAATTTTGTTTCATATGAAAGATTGTCACCACAATATCACGCTTTTGTTTGTGTTCTTGATAGCATAAAAGACTAATTCAATTCAGGAGGCTCTCCAAAGTCCAGATTGGAAAAATGCTCTAGAGAAGAATGGTACTTGGGTGAGTTCAAACCTACCTCCAGAAGAAAAAAAAAAAACTAGTTGGTTGTATATGGTTGTTTACAATTACACATAAAGTTGATGGAAGTATTGAAGTGGCGTATTCAAAGGAAGGAATTTTTATTTCACAGCAAAAAAATGTGTTAGACATATTAAAGGAAGCAAGAAAGTTAGACATATTAGTTGACAGGAGAACAACTTCACGTTATTGTACATTCTTGGGTGGCAATCTTATGACATGGAAAAGTAAAAAGAAAAATGTAGCAGCAAGATCAAGTGCGGAATCTGAATTCATATCAATGGCATTGGGAATATGCGAGCTTCTATGGCTAAAAATAGTTCTCGGTGATTTGAAGATAAACTAGGAAGGTCCAATGAGATTGTACTGCCACAACAAATCAGCAATAAGTATCGCTCATATCCCCGTGCAACATGATCGAACAAAACATGTTTAAGTCGATCGACATTTCATCAAAGATAAACTTGACAGTGGACTAATTTGCACTCAATTTATTTCAACAAAGGACCAATTAGTAGATATACTCACAAAGGGGCTGCCAATCACTGTGTCTCAAGAGATTGTTAGCAAGCTTTGAATGGAGGACATCCATTCACCAGCTTGAGGGAGAGTGTAGAAGAATCCCTGATTTTCAGGAATTTGCTAATTGTTTTTCAAAGATAAGACAACTATAAATTTTGCATGTTTTTCAGGCACAAATATTATTATAGGGATATGATTCTTTTATATTGATGTACAGTTGTAAATCTGTCTCTTATGGGGTACAATGTGCCTATAAGAAAAGTGTATTGTTCTTCTTGATATAAGATTTTGAAAGTATCCTTTTCTCACAGCTAACTCAACACAAATCGTTGCACTTCTAGCCATTGCACCTCCCCATTGAGATACCCAATCTTTCGTCGCCCACAAATCACCAAGAAAACCGAGCGAGACCATTATAGAAAATTTTTACTGTTGCGATTTATTATATGTTTATATATTTTCAGGTTTTTCAGGGGCCTATGGGCAAATAGGTAACTATGAAATAGTTCAGGGTTTTTTTATAAGAGTAAGGTGTAAGACTCTATATAAGCCCAAAAAATTTATCGATGAGAATGAACAAAATTAAAAACAATACGGTATTAGAGAGAAATCTAACCAAACCCTAACAATACCGCCGCCGCTACACTACCGCCGCAAATCTTTTCTCTACTCGGCCACCACCTTTCTCCTTTTCCGTCAATTGAAGTTTGCCCAAGTGGGGGGCCGATACCCCACCGATCCCGAAGAAGGGGTTGAGATGGGTTTGACCTAGATCTTGATGTCTTGAAGGACCAAGATTGTGTTAAGAAACGAAAGAAAGGTTGAATGAAAGAGGTCTTGATCTTGTGGGTGAAGAAGATCGAGACTGGATCAAGTTAAGAAAAAGAAGTCATGTGAGATCTGTGTGATCTAGACTTTGATACTTAAGATTGATCAATGGAGGATATTATGAAAAAACTGAATGAAACGGAGTTCAAAACCTTACTTCTGGTGTTGGGTCGGCAAAGGGAGGGATCGACACCGGTATATCCACAGCCTATGAGGCTAGATCTCTCTCCTGTAGATCTGAAGCTTGATGGACCAGCTACGTATCTGAGTTGGTCGCGTCGGATTGAGGCTGCTCTAGTGGGGAAGAGGCTAGATGGATATCTGACAGGAGTCAAGGCTGAGCCAACAAGTGGAAGCGCCAAGAAGGATGAGTGGAGGACCACGCACGCCTTGCTTTACACCTGCCTATTGAACTCAATGGTTCCAAAGGTTGCTTCATCAGTGGAAGGTATTCGAAAGGTAGGGGATATTTGGGTGAAGCTGAAGAGGATCTATGCTGGGGCTGAGAACCACATGAGGGTGTTCCAGATCCAGCGCGACATAGAGGCGGTGGTACAGGGTGATAGATCTATTCAGGAGTACTCCATGGAGCTGGAACAGCTATGGCGAGATCTTGATCATTTCTCACCTATATCGAGCTACAGTGATCCAGGATGCAAGAGTAAAAAGTTCAACGCACAGATGAGGACTATGCAGTTCTTGGCTCATCTAAACCCGGCCTTTGATCAGAGGAGATCAGTCCTTCTAGCCCAAACAAAGATCCCTTCATTGGATGAGGCTGTCTCTGCTATTATACAGGAGGAAAATCACATGAGGCTACACTCTGAGTCGAGTGGACTTCCTGGTGTTCGATCAGCTTTGGCTACCTTGAGCTCATGTATCACAGGGGCGCAGGGGGAGACCCGCAGGTGCTACAACTGTGGATAAATGGGCCACCTGAGTAAAGCTTGTCCAAAGCCACCTAAGGAGAGAAAGACCGGTGGGCGAGGACAATCTGGAGGTCGTGGTCGTGGACGTGGGGCCATAGAGGAGGCAGAGGTGGAGGTTACCGAGCACATCTGATGATAGACCCACAAGTAGAGGAGAAGTCGGTTCTTACTGAGGAGGAGATGGTTCTTACTGAGGGAAAGAAGAGCATGACAGATGAGATATCCACATCTAACTCCAGGGGTAATCTTTCTACTTTTGCTCATTCTGCCACAGGTACTGCACATGCTTTTGCATCTATATCTCCCACTAGATCACTAGAATGGATCATAAATTCTGGTGCATCTCGACATGTGACAGGGGAGTCTAGTGAGTTCACTTCTTTCACTCACTTGACCCCTCCAAAAAGCATCCAAACAGTGGATAGCACAGCCCAGCCTGTGGTTGGTAAGGGTATGGTTAAATGTACCGATTTAGTGTCCTTGTACAATGTATTGTATGCTTTCATTTCCAGTAAATCTATTGTCTATCAGTGCTATTATCCTCCAACTAAATTGTGTTGTTTCTTTTGATATTCCCAAGGTGAACTTCACAGAGAAGGGGACAGGTCGGAGACTTGGGACTGGCACATGGCATAAAGGATTGTGGTACATGGACAGAGAGGGGATGTATTCAGCGTTGACATCTTTAGTAGAGGGGCAGGAGTAGGAGTGTCTGGGATGCCTGTAGAGGAGTTGTTTCTACTGCATCATCGGCGTATGGGACACATTTCACTGCCTATTTTGAGTCGATTGTACCCTTCATTGTATGAAAGGGCAAATAAAGAAGAGTTAGTTGGTGATGCTTGTGAGTTAGGAAAATATACCTGAAGCTCTTATCATAGCTCTGGGAATAAGAGTTCTGGGGTTTTTTATCTTATTCACTCTAATGTGTAGGGGCCTTGTCCGGCAAATACAATCAATGGTTATAGATATTTTGTGACTTTTATTGATTGTTTTTCTCGTGTTACTTGGTTGTACTTGATGAAAAATAAGAATGATGTACTTGCTTGTTTCAAAGACTTTCACAAGGCAATACAAACTCAATATGGCGCCGTGGTTAAGGTATTGAGATCCGATAATGGGACAGAGTACACTAACAAGGCATTTGGGGAGTACTTGTCTACACAGGGGATACATCATCAAACTACTTGTCCATATACACCGGCACAGAATGGGGTAGCAGAACGGAAGAACATACACCTTCTAGAGGTAGCCCGATGTATGATGATATCGATGAATGACCCAAATTATCTATGAGGGCAAGCGATCTTGACAGCTGCTCAGCTGATCAACAGGATACCCTCAAGAATATTAGATTGGAAGTCTCCCTATGAGATGTTGAAGGGTGATAATGGAGGAGTTCTTCCCTTGAAAGTGTTTGGATGTGTGTGTTTTGTGAGAGACAATAGACCAACAGTGGGGAAGTTAGATCCTAGAGCAATCAAATGTGTTTTTGTACGCTACTCAGCCACTCAAAAAGGGTATGTGTGTTAGATCCCAGGAGAAAAGCGATTGTTTGTAAGTATGGATGTGATTTTTCGCAAGTCTAAGCCATACTACCTCTTAAGAGTAACCTCACCCTTTGGTGACTCGCTAGATAGTGGAGAAATAGGGCAAGAGGGGGAGAAAAGTGAAGGAGAAAAGCTGATTAGATTAGAGATGGGATCGGGTCCTGTTTTGGATCCCAAGAGAAAGGCAATTGTTTGTTAGTATGGATGTGACTTTTCACGAGTCTAAGCCATACTACCTCTTGAGAGTAACCTCACCCTTTGGTAACTCACCAAATAGTGGAGAAATAGGGCAAGAGGGGGAGAAAAATGAGGGAGAAAAGCTGATTCAATTAGAGATGGGATCGGGTCCTGTTTTGAGGGAAGCATCGACTGAGGATAAGCTGGAAGAAGAGGCTGAAATAGAGGTGGCAGGAGAAGAAAGAAGAGAAAAATAGGCTCACGGGGAGCTGAGATTGTACCAAAGGAGGAGAAAGGTGAATGTACCTATGCCTTCAGTACCACTCCTGCCAAGGTCCTTATCTCGGCCTTCTCCAACTCCTGAGACATCTACATCATCCACCACAAACCTAAGTGATATGATTCCTCTCTTTTTCTCCCGTGACATTAAGGAGGACTTCTCGCAGCAATGCGGGAAATCCTCCTGATCATTTTGGGTTTCCACATAATATTGACCAGTCTGTTCAATACTCTAATATATCATCCACATATGGAGCATTCATTGCATCTTTGGACATTGTCTCTATACCCAAGTGTTGGCAGGTAGCAAAGGAGGACCCAAAGTGGAAGGCAGCTATGCAGGAAGAACTAAGGGCTCTTGATAAAAATCGCACTTGGGAGTTAGTATCACTACCATCAGGGAAAAGGGCAGTTGAATGTAAGTGGGTCTTTACTATGAAGCAGAATTCAAATGGGCAGGTTAAGCGCTACAAGGCACGCTTGGTGGCAAAAGGGTACAGCCAGACCTATGGCATAGACTATGATGAAACTTTTGCACCTATAGCGAAGATGAGTACCGTCTGGATGTTGGTCTCGCTAGTAGTGAATGGTGGGTAGAAGCTACACCAGCTAGATGTGAAGAATGCATTTCTTTATGGGCATTTAGTGGAGGAGGTGTACATGGATATACCACCAGGATTTGGCACAGACCAGACGGTGGGCAAGATTTGCAGGTTGAAGAAATCTCTTTATAACCTAAAGCAGTCCCCTCGAGCTTGGTTCGACAGGTTCAGGAGAGCTATGATAGGTATGAGATACCAGCAGATCAACGCTAACCACACTGTGTTCTTTCGACGAAATTAGGGTTGCGTTACTATACTTGCAGTATATGTGGATTTAGTGGAGGAGGTGTACATGGATATACCACCAGGATTTGGCACAGACCAGACAGTGGACAAGATTTGCAGGTTGAAGAAATCTCTTTATAACCTAAAGCAGTCCCCTCGAGCTTGGTTCGACAGGTTCAGGAGAGCTATGATAGGTATGAGATACCAGCAGATCAACGCTAACCACACTGTGTTCTTTCGACGAAATAGGGGTTGCGTTACTATACTTGCAGTATATGTGGATGACATGATCATCACAGGGGATGATGAGAAGAAGATTGCCAAACTTAAGGTGAGACTAGGCAAAGAATTTGAGGTGAAGAATCTTGGTTTGCTTCGATATTTCCTTGGGATTGAGATAGCTAGAGGAGCGGAGGGAATGGTTCTCTCTCAAAGGAAATATGCAATTGATCTTCTCACGGAGACGGGTATGTTGGGGTGTAAACTTACAGTTACAACGATCAACCAAGGATTCAAGCTGAGCGCAGAGGCCGGAGAACCAGTTGATCGCGAGAGATACCAGAGATTAGTAGGCAAGTTAATCTATCTAAGTCACACGTGTCCTGATATCTCTTTTGCAGTGAGCGTGGTGAGTCGCTACATGCATGACCAGAGGAAGGGTCATATGGATGCAGTGTACCAGATCCTGAGGTATTTGAAAAGTGCCCCTAGAAAGGGGCTGATATTCAGGAAGAATGGTCATGTGAGCATTGAGGACTACTGTGACTCTGATTGTAGCTGTTCCGATGATAGGAGATTCACCTCGGGTTACTGCATCTTTGTAGGAGGCAACTTGGTCTCTTGGAAGAGTAAGAGCAGTCTTTGGTGGCAAGATCGACAGCGGAAGCAGAGTATAGAGCTATGGCTTTGGAAGTTACAGAGTTATTATGGCTAAAAGATATGTTGGTGAAGTTGAAGATGGATCAAGGAGTCAGAATGAAGTTGTAGTGTGACAACAAGTCAGCCATAAGCATTGCCAACAACCCAGTGCAACATAATAAGACCAAGCATATCGAGATCGATAGGTTCTTCATCAAAGAGAAGTTGAATAGTGGACTACTTGAGCTAGGCCATGTTTCAACCAAACACCAGGCAGCAGATTGTCTAACGAAAGGGCTCAATTCGTCAGACTTAGCTAGAGGATGTGACAAGATGGGCTTAGTGGATATCTTTCGCCCATCTTGAGAGGAGTGTTGAGGTTTGTTATATGTTTATATATTTTCAAGTTTTTCAGGGGCCTATGGGCAAATAAGTAACTATGAAATAGTCCAGGGTTG
Organism: Dioscorea cayenensis subsp. rotundata; assembly: GCF_009730915.1. NCBI lineage: Eukaryota > Viridiplantae > Streptophyta > Magnoliopsida > Dioscoreales > Dioscoreaceae > Dioscorea > Dioscorea cayenensis. Next base: position 3,748,080 of record NC_052473.1, read on the forward strand.
TTTTTATAAGAGTGAGGTGTAAGGCTCTATATAAGCCCAAAAAAATTATCAATGAGAATGAACCAAATTAAAAACAATATTTACCATCTAGTTTGTGACCAGTAATTTGCAATGATGACAAAGAACCTACTCCAAATGACTACAACACTATCTCATTTGCAAGTGTTTCCTTCATAGAACTCATGATTTCAATACAAATAGTTCAAGGACTGCAGCAAACTAGTCTGCACTAGCATTGTACGAACGGCGTACAGACATGAATAATATACAGGCTGTTTTGGAAATTAGGGTTTTTGTTTTCAGCTAGCAGAAGAACTAATCCCGAATACAATAACAATTTTTGAAGAAGAAAAAATTTTCTACATATATACACCCTTCGACAATACACCCAATATATATATAAGGATAAGATACAACAAGCAACTCTACAAAGAAGGAAAGAATAATCTACAAGTAAGAAAGAAAATAATCATCTCCTAAAATATGATCACAAAATCAAAAATAGCCTGAAACCTCTCTAATTGAATCTCTTAAAAATAGAAATCTTCCTACAATTAGAAGAGAAGATTTGGATCTTCACAACAAGCAACTCTACAAAGAAGGAAAGAATAATCTACAAGTAAGAAAGAAAAAAATCATCTCCTAAAATATGATCACAAAATCAAGAATAGCCTGAAACCTCTCTAATTGAATCTCTTAAAAATAGAAATCTTCCTACAATTAGAAGAGAAGATTTGGATCTTCACAACTATGGAAAGGTTCAACATTTGCTTTCCTAATTGACGCTCAACTCCTGATTTGGTTATTAAGTTGTTTGGAATTCCATAACTGTGGAAGGTTTTATATGAGACAATTTTATGGAATTAAGGTTTTATATGAGACAATTTTATGGAATTAAGGTGCATGTCAGTTATGAATTGTGGAAACTATAAGAGTTTCAAGATATGGGTTTTTAAAAGATATTAAAATAAGTTTGTAGAACAACAACTTCTCTATGAAGTTTTCAAACCAAGGAAGTTTAAGTTAATTTCCCTTCTTAGGAAGTTAAGACTTAACACATAGGAAGGGGGTTAATTTCACTCATGGCCACAAATATTTTTATTTTATAACACTCTGGCCACAAAACTTTTTTTTATAACACAAACTACTTAACTTTTCTCCGGTTGCACCTGTGGCCATAATGGCTAGTTTCAAGGTTGTTTCCGGTCCATGTCAGTGCCACACCAGTGCCACATCAGCAAACTCGCCGGAAACAACCTTAAAACAAGCCATTATGGCCACAAGTGCAACTGAAGAAAAGTTAAGTAGCTTTTGTGTTATAAAAAAAAGTTGTGGCCACAGCGTTATAAAGTGCAAACATATGTGGCTATGAATAAATGAACCCATAGGAAGGATGAGTTAACATGTTAACTCTATTAAATTTATTTTCTCCATCCTTATCCTTAACCTAATGATAAGGTCTAAGAACAATTGAGAAGAAAGAAAAGGCGCTAAGGAAGAAAAGGAAGATTATAAAAAAAAAATTAAAATAAATTAAAATAAAATAAAAAAGAGTAAGGCAGAGATAAAGAAGAGACGCAGCCCGAGAGCTTGGAAATGGGAAGCACTTGCTTACCGGTAATGGGACAGAGTTTGGCCACTAGCATCACAACCTAGGTAAAGGTTTGCTAAATTTTGGTTTTGAAAGAAAAAAGGGATAAGAAGGAAAAGGTATGGATCTCAATCGTAGATGCAATCGAAGCTACATCCAGCCACTCCACTAGCTAGGTGGGAGCTCAACAACAGCCAGGCAAGCTCCATCTCTCACTATTGCTGGCCATTTTAGAGCAATAAAGAGAAAAAGATTAGAACTTTTTTTAACACCATAAGCAAATGCATGATGCATGTGTGGTTAAGATTGTATCTTTGCGGCCAACTACAACATGTCAAATGCCAAGAGCATCCCCAATCTAGAAAAAAACCCCAAGTCATGATCTCACTGCTCTTATACGATATTACACATGATCGTCTTATGATCCTAAAGCTTAACTACACATGGTATTAAAACCTAGTTAATTAGTTTGTTTACAACACGGCTAACTAAAATAGACTATCACGTATCAAGGGGATATTATTGGAAATATAAATTTAAATATTTACATAAATATGTCCATTAGGAGTTAAAGCATATTAAGAGTTTCGGAGTTATAGAATATGAAAGGTCGAGGATTATGGTTGGAGTTATTAGTGAGTTATGCAATCCTAAATGTGGAAGTTACGAGTTAAGAAGTTGAAAAATCACTTTTGAAGCCTATATAATGACTAAGTGTCTTTAAGTGAAGTTTCAATATTTCTCTTGTTCTTCCTCTTTCTAGTATCTTCTATTAGAGATAATTGTGTCCATCATTGCTTCCAACACATATTAGAGTAATTAATATTCCCACATCAATTAAATTAGCAAATATGGATATGAAATATAACTCTAGGTTTCTCAACCCTGAGTAATATAACGTTAAGCCTTTAGGTTGAATCAAACATAAATTATGTGTTTGGTTTACATCTAACATCACCTATCCATTTGCTCACTATCTTATATACTTTCTTTCTCTAAACGCTTACTTTAAAATTAGGAGTGATTTTTGAAATCCCTTAGTATTAGTCCTTATATGAAAAAAATTTATTTACGTACCAAAAAATTTAAATTCATGAACTTGATAAACTTTTAAATAGATGTGTGTGTGTGTGTTTGTGTGTGTGTCATATCGTTGGTAATCTTACTCCCATGAATTAGTTTCCAAAAATGTGAAAAAAAAAGTGAATCAGTCAAGAATGGCTCCAACACTCAAAAGAAGTTTGCTATAATAACTGGCATTTCTATTATCTTCTCTACTCTAGATAAATAAGATTGTTATAGCATATGCTTCGTTGAATTCATTAGCCAATCCCCTTGTGTCATTTGAAAATTATGTAAGATGGTTTACGCTTGCAACCTTTCGACAATATTGTCATAACAGTGCCCTCATCCATTATGCTATATGGTTTTAAAGAAACATAGTACTTCTAGCATTCTTTATAAAAACTTGGCATCATTATCATGCTTCCGTCCTAAAGCTATGCCATCCATAAATGCATTATGTGGTTCTAGGCTTTTTTTACACAGCTCTTCATCGTAGTGCATTCATGCTGAATAAAAGTGCATAAATACTCAAAGGCAATATAATTTCCAATTGGTACTGCAAATTCTTTCATATTATCATTAAAACTACTATTTTGTATATCTCTATTCTTGTTTAATAGGCATATAAAAATGAAAAATCATTCTAAGTAAAACAATTTATTACTAAAAAAAAAAAGAACCTTTAATGCTTCAGATAACGTAAGAATTTAAAAATGTAAACAGCGCCATAGAAACTGTTAGATGTGATGTAGGAAGTAATAACCTGAGGTATAAAAAAGCAAAACATAATACTCTTATCTTCCTTTAGTGATTCCCTTTTGCTATTGATACCTATGGAGCCATAAGCCTTTATCAGAGGTGAATCAACTGAAAGATATCTGCAGAAGAATCAATCATGCCGCTCGATTTCTTCAGCTATCAACCTAAATTACAGTTATTTACATGAATGCATATAAAATTAATGTTGTCCTTTCACATCACCAATTATGACAATACCACTATAACATATGAAATATAACATGATCACCCATTCATATTTAACTACAACAGCATGATTTTATAGCAAACACAATAGAATAAGTTGGCAATATTTGGCATGGTGATGAGTTATCAAAAATGAATAGCAGCCAGTACTTCTAAAAGACCATATTGAGCATCTTATAAATAAGCCATTTGACAAAAAGCTCATATGAAGAAACAGCAAAAAAAATTGCTATTTAGGTCCAATACAAAGTTAAATCTATTGTACTTGATTGCTTAAGGTAACATGTTCACCTTATCATCAATAGCAATCCCCTTTTTTGTCTTACCACACACCAGATGCTACAGGTTTTTTCATCATGCAAATTTTCACTCATGAAACAATAGCAAACATTAAATTGAGGATTTTTAGAAGATCTACACCAAGGAAATAGCCCTCTTCAAAGAATAATCTTTGGGATGATCTGACATGGCTATCTCAGTATGGCATGTCAGCGACTTCATTGACATAATAACTGATAGCATATCAGCCTTGGATCACTCAAAAATCATAAAATTATGCAATCATAGTTTCCAGTGCCTGTGTTCTGAATTTCTTCTTAGTGTTGTCTTTCTTTTCCATGAAAAACAACAAACACCCTTTACACACCCCAAATTACACCAAAGAATCACTGTTCTTTTATCTAATTTAAAGTTTCTTTTGTTGGTAGACACAGTTTTAAAGATGAAAAATCAGATCCTCAATTCTTCCGAAGCATTTGCTTATAGTAACCTAGTTCAGAAAAAAAAAAAGTATTACCTTGTCATAAGGCATGAAAAGAATACTTCAGAAACAGTCTTTCAAAAGTAAAATCATGCAACTTATTCCTATTTAGGCATCTGAAGGTGATCATAAATATTATATTTATATTATATAGCATATTATAGCTTCAACCTTCCAGTCCAATCTAAAATAGAATGGATTTTATAAGCATAACTCTCATTTCATTATATTTTACATAGAAATTCTATAAGCAACACTGTTGTTGAGTACATAGGAAAGTTATACCCTAAACAACTTGACAACATCATCAAAGTTTTGGTAGGCTTACAATCTGATTTATGTTAGCAAATGTTTAAGAAAGTCCTAATGTTGGTCACGGCTTCAACAAATATATATTTGTCTGCAGATATGCATAGTTTTAACTCTTGATCCTCTAGATCACTGATTTCTTAAGCATATGAGTTAAGACACGTATATATTTAATGGTGAAACTGGCCCTTTTGGTTTCCCCGACCATTCTCCAAAAGTCACTCTGCTCCTTGAAGCAAAAAAGGGTGCATTTTGGTCCCCTAACTATAGCCATGTGTCCACTTTTAGTCTTCCCTCTAATTCTATCACATGGTGCTGACATGGCATCTGATATGGCAAGGACATGGTGCTAACATGGCAAATGAAGTGGTTCCATGGCTATATTATTTAAAAAATAAAAAATATATAATTTTTAAATGACATGCAAACAAATGTGCCATGTCAATTTTTTTGAAAAAAATATATTTCGTTTTTAATGACTTGGCTAGGAGTTGTGGCCAATTGTCATGCCATTATTAAAAAAAAGTATAATGAAGTACTTATTTTAAAAAATGGCATGGCTAGGATGATGTAGCACCATCACCAATCTTTTTTAAGAATGTTTTCTAAGTTGCCACGTTAGTAACTTAGGAATATAAAGGGAAAGCTTTAAAAGCACTTTGAGCCATATTCCTGTCTCCCCATTGAACTCGATTTTGGCTCTCATCTATTACAAGGCTTTCTTCAACAACGGATGATCAAAATCTTCGAATCCAAAGCATTCATCATGGTTGGTAAGATATCTTTTCCAACAGTTACCTCATTCCTAGATGCTCTCTTTTCCCCATTGCCGTCTTTCCCCAAAAAGCAGTTAATTTGAAACCAAAAATCATACCCAACCCCTTCTTTAACGATTGTGCTCTCAAAATTACCCGACCACTGTCACCATGGAGCATGAGAGAAGGCTCTTATTTTCTAAAACTTTCTTTTTACTTTCCCAAGTTACTAAAGTAACATATAAGCCAAACCATAGCAAAACAGAGAGAAAAAAGTCTAAGACTTAGAGAGCTTCCAAAGCTTTCCTTTGACTTCCCAGATTGCTTCTGTGGCAACTTAAAAAAATTAAATATTTTCTAAAATAATGATGGAATGGCAGTACCGCATCATCCTAGCCATACCATTTTTAAAAATTTTAAAAATGATGTGCCACTACTATATCTCCTTGCCATATAATTAAAAGATAAATAAATATCAAATATTTTTTCCAAAACAATATAACATGGCATATGGACTGCCATGAAAATTTTAAATTTTAGATAATTTTTAATTTTTTAAATGGCATACCAATGAGGCCACATCATCAGTCATGTCAACTCCATATCCTTACCACATCAAATGCCACATCATGACCATGTGACAGAGTTAGATGGAAGGGCTCATAGGTGTAGTTGAGGGACCAAAATGCACTATTTTTGGGTTCAAAGGCCTAAGTAACTTTTGTTGTATAGTTAGGGGACTGAAAACTGTAAATTCACCAATATTTAGTTTCAACTCCATAAATTGGCATCATTGAACTCAAATTATTTTTTGCTTATCACTTGGTGGATGCATGCCATCTTGAGAACTTTAGAATTGTATTTGATTGGGATATCCTGGGTTACTCTAGGTTAACCCACAACCTCCAAATAAGGACTTCAAGTTGGTGAGGGTTATTTCACCAACCTTGTTTTACAAGAATTAATCATTTAAATAAAAATAACCAACAATTAATTTAAAAATATTAATATAAATAGCAAATGTACAATTATTTAGAAAGGTATAATTTTAATTGTAAAAAAACTTCATCTTGGTCATATTTTTGTCGTCAAATCCAAATAAATGTTTCACCCCTCCAAGAATTTCAAATGACTGAACTCTAACCATATTATCCCAACCAAGCACATCCTTGATAGGCAACCAAAAGGAATACATATGTAATACAATAAGACAAAATAGAATAGACAACTGAAATTTGTTAATAGAAATGACAATAAATGAAGAAATTAAGTAAACTACATCAGTTATAAGCCAAGTGTCATATTGTACATACATATCAAAGTCTTGCCACAAGAAACATCGGCAAGTAACAAGTGGCAGAAATATTCATTTGAACATTATATGCATGCACATCCATCAGATTATAGGCCTGTCTCAATTAAAATAACAGGCCAATAGCCATCTAAAGCGGACTTCAAAAATTAATAGAATAACAGTACATACAAGCAAAATGGGCGTGAGGCAGTACTAAAAATATTAATTCTACAATATAATCCACAAAAAGAAATACTAACCTTGCAACAAAATTGCATCCTCTCTGTGTATGAGAAGAACCCCGAAAACATATTGCCGCCCCAATGCCAGAAACTTGTGGTAGTAAGTTTATTAGGTCCAAACCACAAGATGAATGTGCAGACTGCTTTCTTGAAAGATAAAATTGAGGAAACACAACCAAGGATCTCTGTTGAGAATAGAGCCAGCTCAAGGCTTTTGTGCTTGGAGGCACAGCAACCTTTAAGGGCAATAATACAATTATTATCTTCAAGGAAATAAAACTTGCAAATCATAATGTAACAATAATAACGATAATAATAATAATAACAACAACAATTCAGCTAAAGTTTATCAATCAAAGTCCAATGACTGTACAGAGGAAGAACATAAAACAAAGCTATCAGATAGACAAAATTATACAAGAAATGCTGTTTCTTTTCCAATTTTCTTTTGATTTTCTTATCATGGCCAACATGCAGATTTTGCTCAAGCTCATGCCATTCTGATAACTGATCACAACAAACTGTTATTTCCCATTGGTAGCATAAGTTGCATTACCAAACAGTACACAGATGCCGCAACATGGCAATAACCTAAAACAAGAACATCTCACAACATAAAAAAAAATGCCAAATTGATAAAGAAGATATGCAAGCATCAATCCTTTTTGCTCATGGTAAACAAGCAACAAGAAAATACAACAAATTCTTCATTTCAACATTCAATTATCCTAAAAGATCCCTTCTTCATTTCTTCATCTTAAAGATCACTCAAGAACACATTCTATCAACTCTCAGCACAAAAAAGAGGAAGACATATACCTGAAGCCTCAGAACCCCGCTGGCAGAACTCGGCGGGTTAGCCTTCAGATTCTCAACCTCCTCTCTAATCTTTTCAACCCCATTCCTATAACTCAGAGCAGAAGGAAGAGTTCGAGTTTCACTAATCTCCACAAGGGAATCCAACTCCTCCATCTCTTGAACTTCATCCACAAAGACCTCCAAACCACTATAAACCTGAGAAAAATAAAGCCCTAAGAATCAAACCCAACAGCTGCAAAACCCTAGAAAAAGAAAATCACAGAGCAATGGAAGACCTGGAAAATAGGTTTGGAGCGACGACGGAGGAGGAGGAGACGAGGACGGCGGAGAGATCGTCGAGAGGAGAGAGAGGGGACGGCGAGAATAGAAGGCTTGGAATGGAGGAAGAGATCGGCCCTGAGCATTGCTTGGATGGAACAAGACGGCAGAGAAGAACGGGATAAAGAGAGAGAGATGAAGAGTGCTTGTGATAACGGTCATATTGTTCATTGAATAAGAAGTTGATTTTTTTTACTTTCCAACCACTTGAAAATACTGGAATTATTTTAGCAGCCCCAACTTTTGAAATGTTAGGTTTTATTTTTTCTATTCCACGATGTGTGGCTTGTTTAAAAACTGTTATCAAGTCATTAACGGTGTTAACTCAAAAGTAAAAAATAGATGTAGTTGGTGAAGTTCACCATTGGATTTTTTACACTTGTTCTGAGATGAGTAATTTAATGGAAAGAGCAATGGTCAAAAGTAAAAAAATAGATGTAGTTGGTAAAGTTTACCGTTGGATTTTTTACACTTGTTCTGAGATGAGTAATTTAATGGAAAGAGCAATGGTTAAAAGTAAAAAATAGATATAGTCATGAAGTTCACCGTTGGATTTTTTACATTTGTTTTGAGATGAGTAATTTAATAGAAGAAGCAAGGGTATTATGGAAAAGTTATTATATTTTAACTTTTTTTTGTTACATGTATCAAAAACTCATTTTGCACTACACCAACTATACCTATTATATTACACATAAGTGAACCTGTAACTCAAAGAGGAGAAAACTTAGGTGAAGTGTAATAGATGTAGTTGATGTAGTTCATCATTGGATTTTTGACACTTGTCTTGAGATGAGTAATTTAATGGAAAAAATAAAGGTATTATTATATAAAAAATTATATATATATATATTTAAGTTTATTAATCTTTTCCAAATTCTACTAATATAAAATAACTTAAATTCTATAAAGCAAACAAAATTATGTTGAAAAATCATGTTTTTTTATGCCATGTGCTGGTTTTTTACATGAATGGACTATTTTGTCTTATGAAAATGACAAAATTAACACCGTTAAAAGTTTTTTTCTTTTTTATAAATCCTGGGAACCACACACATCATAGAATTTGATCTCATTTCTTATTTTGTAAATCTCTCAATCAAAAAGATTTTTTTTTTACTTTTCCTTTATTTTATTTTATTTTAGATTCTGAACAATTTTTATGCATTATTTCAGATTAAAGTTTTTTTTTTCGTTTATATCAATGTCTTACTTGTTGTATGTTATTAGATAAACATAAAATTTTAAAAATTACAAAATAAAAAGTAAGAAATCATAGAGTTATCAAAAATTAAATTAAAGTAAAGGAGAAACAATTTGCTATATTTTGACTCTATTTTTTTTTTTTTAAATTGCGTGGAGTACGTCGGTGACAAAGTCATAATTTAAGCTGTGGGTTAAAAAATTACCTTTTAGATAACTTTAAATCAACTCAGAGTGTTTGTTTAGAAAAGCTCTTGCAAGAAATAATTTTTTTTTTTTAATACTACTATGGATAAGTAAATAACAACCCTCAACCATTACTGTCAGTGAGTTGAATTCCCAACTTCAAACTTGGGAGAAAAATAACTTATCACTCTACCACTATAGAGGTGATAAATAACTCTTGTACAATTTCTTTTGTCATTCATTGCAAAATAGAAAATTTTATTTTCACCTCTTCGTTTTTAAAATTATCCAAATCTTTATTTAATTTTAATTTAAATATAAATTTATTTTCACCAGTTCATTTTTAACTTTAGGTTTTTTTTTTATTCCATTTACAAGTATAATATTTGTTAATAAAAAAATATAATAAAAAAAAAACCACCAGAGTGGCAATTCATTTCTCTTTCAAATGGAAAATTGAGAGTTTGACTCCCTTCTAACTTAATAGTGAAGGGTTTGTAGCTTGTCATATTTATTAAAAAAAATCCAAAAAAAAACTCTTTTTTTCTGTTAGGTATATTATTTGTTAAAAATAAGTATTAACAGTTTCAAATTATATTTAAAAAAAATAAAGAAAGAAAGAAAGGATCCAAAAAGTAAGAAACAATTGGTTGAAAGGTAATGGGAAACGTGAAGACCGGTAAAGGTGTTGGCATTGCTGCATTTTTAGTGATTAGTCATTTGGGTCGGGCTCAAGTTAAGGAAAAGCCCAAGCCCAATCGTTCTATTTCACTGCTCAACTCAAAAACACAAACCATGGTAATATATACACACACATATATATAATGATGAGAAATATATATAATGATTTATATCAAAATAAAGCCACTTGATTCAAATGATTGACGGTACTAAAAATAAGTCTTTTATGTGGCATTTATCAACATTTTCCAATATATATATATATATATATATATATATATATATATATATATATATATATATATATATATATATATATATATTCAATCTATTACATGAGATGCGATTTAAATTTTACACTAAAATAATTAATTGCTCATATGCTCAGGAGCATGCATATTTAGAATTTAATTCGAATTGTTTTGTGTGTGTGTGTTTTTTTCCTTTTTTTTTTTTGAAAAAAATTTACTCTTCAAGATTAATGTCTATTTAACTCTTGATGTGTAAGACTATTGCTTCAATCAATATTTGAGTGGAAAATGTGGATTGAATATGGATTGTATTAAGGTTATAATTTAACGTTACATTCAAAAGATTTTAAGTGCATGATAGTTGGGAAGAATGGATTTCCAGGGAAATTATTAAAAGAGTAGCTAACTTGAGACTATTTTGTGTCCATTGGTTTCTTTGCAAAAGAAAGAGCCGTAGTATATATTTGATTTGAAATAGGATTAAATCGGAGATATAAAATTAGTTATACATACAAACATATATATATATATATATATATATATATATATATATTTTTGACAAAAGTCGACAAGTCGACAAAGCCAAGAACAATGGCAGCGGATGCACCTGAGCCTGATGGGCAATGACCTCCCGAGAATCAATTCCCGCCACGCAACCCCTGGAGGAGAGCGAGAGTAATCCTCTACGTAACTCCCACGGGGACCCTAAATATGAATCATGGTACGAGAGTTCGAGCTGAGATCTACCAGACTCTGACAACTACGGTAAATGGCTACATGGTTAATAAATTTATGCACGTTCATATATATATATATATATATAAGGTGAGAAAAATTAATGATGATGTTTATGGCAGTATATATTATTGAAAGTGGGTGGATTTAGGCCCATTACTAGAGTTGGATCGGACCGGATCCAGATTTTTTTACAATCAAATCTAAATTTTTTTCATATAAAGATAGTCTCATGTCAGACAATAGATGAAAACGTTCACAGACTAATATATGCTCTTTGTCTTATCTTATTTTGTTGTAAGATTAAATGACCTCTTCCATCGTATATATCTAGCTAAATTTATTAAATCAAAATTAACCTAAGCTATCAATTCTGTTTTTTATTAGACAACTTTAACAGACAAAGGCTCTTTTATTTTTGCACTTTACTTAACTCTATGTTTGTCTAAACATGCTAGCTTCGCAGAGAGGTTTCATACCTAAGTTAGGTGCACCCTAACCACAGGAAAAATGTAAAACTTCTGGCATTGAGAAAACAAAATCGGTTTTAAAGTAATATTTAAAATGCCTAAATCCAAACTTAAAAGTTCTTATTTATATTTATCGTTTTAATTAAGTTAACTACATGCTATAGTCGATACTTAAATTCCAACAAATATATATATATATATATATATATATATATATATAAGATAATTCGACAAAGAGATAAACAAAACTCTAAATAAATACAATTTGATAGAGAGATGCAAGATGACGTTTGAAGTTCTCTAAGAACTTCTAAATAATTTCCCACCAAACTCCCACCAATTTCCATCAGGAGCAATCAAGTAAACTTTTATTATATAATACAAAAGACAAAAACTTAAACAAGGTTTTGTTCTAGAAACCTTATTAACAAGACTTAATACAACAACCATAAACAAGCCAATCAAATAGCAACAAGCATTAACCAATAAAGGATTTAATTAAAAGCTTTAAATATAATTATAACACGCCTATAAACCACTCTCCATTTTTCCACCACAAAGATGAAAAAAAATGACGGCGAAGATAGCGAAAGCTCTTTGTGAGTGTGATTATAAAAATGATTAAAAAAAGATTTGGATGTTAAACACTTGATTAAATAGCATTAATGAGCTTTTGTTTATCCATAATGGTAGTGGATTAAGACAACCCCTAGTGAATACGCAACCATGCGTGCTTAGTTAGCGTCACACTTTAGTGCACTAAGAGCATTAAATATATTAATATCACAATGGAGACCTTACCTTCCAAAAAGACACCATGATGTGCACCAAAAAGACAATGATGCACGTATGTATGTGCAAGACAAGCATAGCCACAAAATTTGTTGTTTTTAGGGTTTGTTTTTCCTAATATACCCTTGGACTTCTTCGGAAACTCTCACTTATATATATATATATATATATATATACCCCTGGAAATGAATCAATGGCAAATGCATTTGTCCTTTGTTCAGAAGAATCAGAACCTCTTCTTTACCCTTGTAAATGTATTAATGACATGTATATTTATCCTTTCAGTAAATGTTTTAATAAATGTTAGCAAGACACAACAACCTCAACCTTTGAATTATGAATTCAATGAAATACCTACTCTCATATTTAGCAAATGGTTTTTTATGGATCAACTTTTAACTTGAGAAAAAAAAAAATTATCCGAGATGGATAAAAACTAACTCCTATTAGTGACAAGTTAAAAAAGAATCGTTTAAAATAATATGATCATATCATAAGACAATAGTAAATACCCCATAAATTTGTGGATGTAATTCCGGTAGAGCCTGTAAAAGCGACAAAGGTAGACGTAAAAAATGTTTAATAGAAATTTTATATAATGATATATTTGTTCTTGGTTTATCTAGTTTTTGGCTTTTGATAAAACAATATTGAATGGAAAGATGTATGTAGCGGATCTCAAATAGTTGTGACTACTGCCTTTTAATTTGTTGTTATTGTTGTTGTATATGTATATACGTACATATATATATATATAATACATATTTATTGATATATCAATGCAAATTAGAGTTTGTAAAAATATTAACTTATGAATACCATAATTTGGACTAAATTTTATAAAAATATTAGCTCTCTAATTATATTGTAAGATATATTAGTGATTAATTAAAGATTGATAAAAATTATTTATAAAGCATATCATTAAATTGTTTTCTCCCCTTATAAAAAATAATAATAAAAATATCATGTCAAACATATAAAATTTAAGTGGGTTTTTCAAAACCCAAGTATGCAAATGTTGCTCGAGTAGCTAGTTTTTAGGTAGTTAGGTTTGGAAAGTCTACTATTTCTCATTGAAAAAGTTATTATTATAACAAGTTAGAAAGGTTGGTTTGATGTTGGAGAGCTTATCCTCTCATGTCACAAAAGGCAATCACAAGGCCATGAGCTTGTAAAAATAATCATATATAAGAGTGCTTGAATGAAGTGGGTTAATAATGGTGGTGTGCTTGAGGAATGAATGAATTATTGAATGAATGTGAAGATGATGTCCTCTTCATTTCCTTTTTTTTTCCATGGTACAAGTGATGGTACCATGAATCTTGTACCCCACATTGCATGTAACATTAAAATATATAATAATTTTAAATAACTATAAGGGCATCTTTAGTAGTTAGACTATCTTAGAGTTTGATGGTCATACCACTTCATCAACTTATTAAACTCTTACTCATTAAACTATCTCCCATAATAGTTATACTATAAAATGAGACCCACAATTATTTCATTCATTTTTAAACTATTAACATTAATATATTTCATTAAAACATAGTTATTTAATAAATTTTTTAATATTTAAAATAAAATTTAATAACATATTTAAAATTATATTTTAAAATAAATATTTAAAATATAATAAAATTATATTTAAAATGTTCTATATTATTTATCTAATTTTGAATATTATTGTCTATAAGAGTTTTACAGTTTATCATTGATCGTTTATGTTTATAATTGATAGTCACTGGTTAGTTGCAATAGTTTCCGGCTAGCATAAAGCATTATTATTATTATTATTATTATTATTATTATTATTAGTTTCTGGTTATTCATAATTCCGTTTACGGTCTGTTAGTTAGCATAGTTTCTGTTTACTTTCTGGTTATGATAAAGTTGTACTGGTTATTATTTTTCGTTTCCGCTTTTCATTATATTGTGTTATTATTATTATTCTATAATTGATTATTATATATATTATTACTTACTTTATTGTAAAAGGGCAAAATAGCCATATGGAAAATTTGGTTGATTTTGGACATTTGGATAAAAATGGGGGAAATTTTGTGAGACGGGATAATTTTGTGAGTTTTGAGGATAATTTTGGAAAGTTTGCCTATTTGGTGGGAAGAAAGAATATAGAAAATTTTGTAAATTATTTGGAAAATTCGGAGCTTGGGAAGATGGAGGAATATTTTTATCCATAATATAATTGAAAATTCAAAAATGAAGAAATGGAGAAGAATGTAAATTTTGTTTGAGTATGTGGGTGTATTTATAGAAGTAAAATAAAAATTTAAGAATTAAAAAATTAAAAAAAAATAATAAAAAAGAGCCGTTGTATCATCCAAACAGTTGAATTTTAAAAATAAAAAAAAATTAAAAGGTATGAACAACGGTTGTTTGGTTGATTAAAATATTAAAAAAATTAAAAAATTAAAAAAATACTGGTGGGTCCCACCGGTTGAGCGTTCACTGAGCTCTCAAAATGGGGGCTTCCATGATTGAGCGCTCAATGAGCGCATGGAAGCCGCCATTAAAGATGCCCTAACTTGTTCAATAATTTTATCAATCAAATTTATTATAAAGAAAGGTTTTGGGAAACTTAAGGTCTGTTTGATTCTATTTTTTTAGACAGATTTTTAAAATTAATTTTTATAACAAATTTTGAGATTAAAAAAAAAAACTTGTTTGTATAAATGTATTTTGAAAATAGATCTAAAAATTAAAAGACAAATAAACTTATTTCGAAAAAAATTTAAAAATAGGTTTTAAAAATAAAAAAAGTCTAAAAATTTATTTGATTCAATTGTTTTATGTTATTGTATTGTTATATGTTTTTACAATGATTTAATAACCGTAGGATTTTAATGAACTAATATAATAAATTATTTTGTTAAAAATAAATATTAAATAAATATAAATAGAACTCAACATGGCTTTATGCTTTATATGTTGGATGTTTAATAATATTTATTAAAAATTAGTTCAAGCATAAATTCAATGTTTAAAATTATAAATATTATAATTAATGTTAGCATAGCTACATTCAGTTTGTAATAAAATCACGATGTCCTGCCAATTTAGTCGCACTTTCATCATATAGTTTTAATAAGTTGTCCGCATCATAACTTGAGCTCCCAAAGCCCTCCACTTCTTCATTTGTTTACCTACCTAAATCATCAACTTCTTCAAAATTCATATTCTCCTATTTTCAAATCAATTTATCATGTCTACTCCACATCGTATGTAAATATGAATAATGCAACATGCTATTACTAAAAGACATCGCCTTAAGTCTATGGAGGCATTATATTTAGAATTAGAAAGAAGGTTTTCAAAGCATCAAAACAATTGGAAATCAAGCTTTTCACATAACATTCACTTATCTTCTTAAAGAGAAAATAATAATAATAATAATAATAATAATAATAATAATAATAATAATATATATATATATATAGTAAGGATTGGGAATTAGATTGTTTGTTTAATATTTTATAGATTTAAAAAATTTAAAAATTTAAAAATTTAAAATTTGCTCTCCACTTTTATTAGTTGTTTTTAAAACAAAAATTCAGAAAACATCTAAAAGTTGTTCATGGTTTTTTATTTTTAAAAACATTTTTTTGTTTTTATTTCATAAAATTAGGAAAACACATTGTGAAACAAGTTTTTTATTTTTTATTTTTATTTTCAAAAATAAAAAACAGATCTCAAAAACAGCAATCAAACAAGCTTTTAGTTTTTAATATTTTTGATTTGGAATGGCTCGAAAAATGTTCTCCCCAAAAAAACGAAAATCATAATGAAAAATAAATTAGATAGAAAAATAATAAGTTATTTGCCTTTTTTTTTAAAGAATGCAGAGACTAATAGTTTAAAATTAAAATATTTAAAGACTAATAATAATTTACTCTCATGTGTTTTGCATATTGAGATGTTAGTAAACTCTTAATTTTTATTAATTTATTCGGATAAATTATGAATTGGAAAAGTTTAGGTTTATTCATCTTTTAACTTGAGTTTATTTTATTTATTTAATAATAACAAACTCAAGTTTTTTATTTTTCATCTTGACTTAGCTTTCTCTGATTCAATTCAAACTAGATTGATTAATATAATTGTACTTTACAAAAATATTATATATAAATTATTTATTTATATTTTTGTCTATGGGGTTGGATTTAGTTAAATGTTTCAAATTTGAATCCTTGTATAAATAAAAAAAACTTGCTGGGAGAAAAGATTATATAATTTCTAAGTATTTGAACAAAGTTTATTTTAACCAAATTCAGACGTAGTTTATTCAAATCGTGGTAAATTTTTAACCAATTAAATTGTATTTGATATTCATCCAATTGTATTTGATTATGCCATATTTAACTTGCTAACCTATCCAACCAACTTAACATCACATCCAATACATTAATCTTTACGTACTAGATATTTTGTTTAAGGAATTCCATTTATATCTTAAGCAAATTTACCAATAGAGTAAATAAAAAACAATTTTTTCATATCAATAAATAAAATACTAATTTATGTCAGATATTTTGTTTAGAACAAGCAATTCATATCTAAAGGAAATAAGCCAATAGAGTGATGACAAAAGTAAATTTTCATATCAATAACTAAGCATACTAATCTATATTAGATATTTTGTTTAGATCAAACAATTCATCTCTTAAGCAAATCAATCAATGAAGCAATGATAAAAATAATTTTTTTATATCAATAAATAAACATACATATTTATATTAGATATTTTGTTTGGACTTAGCAATTCATATCTTAAGTAAACTAACCAATGAAGCGATGACAGAAGAATTTTTTTTATATCAATAAATAAACACAATAATCTGTATTAGATATTTTGTTTAGATAAAGCGATTCATATTCTAAGCAGATTAACCAATCAAGCAATAATAAAAGCAAACTTTTCCATTTCAAAATAAACAAATTGATTAAAGATTTTTTTACATGAACTCATTTATGCTAGACCGAAAGCTCTTAAAAACTTGTCCTATTACAATTTCCATCCAATATTGACAACAATGGTGTTGTGTGCATGGAGGACCAGAGATGACAAGCAAAGCAATGGGAATAAGTGGTGGTGCACCACCGACCCAAATGTTGGTGTGGGGGCACCAAATCACGCTAGTGTCCTTGTTGGTGTAGCTATCTTGTTCAATATAGCAAGGTAGCTTTTATTTATGCTTTATCTTCCTTACACTCTCACTGGCCAAAGGCAACTACATATATAATATAACATGATTGATGCCAATCTTTGCCATTTCTTTGTCTTCACTTGAGCTTATTCAATCTCATTGATTCTAACACAAGACCATATCTCATTTTGCTTTAACTTTGATTGACCACTTGGCATACCTTAGTGTGTGTGGTGTGTGTGAGTGAGTGAGTGAGTGAGCCTTTTGTACTCTCTTTGGTGATCTTAAAAGGCCAATGTGGTGTCAAGTGTGTCTAGCCTTTGTCTCCTCTATTGCAGTTATTTTCAATCTAAAACAACTCGATTTTCATTAAATTTTTGGGATATTGAGCATTTATTCATGTTTGAGTTGAATCTAAGCATGTGCGGTGTCTTTCTTATGTTTTCTAAAATGAACAAAATACAAAGTAATATAATCAATATTTTCTATGTTTAGTAGATCATTATTTAAAGTGGTTGTACATTTTGTAATATTATTGTTTACTAATATATATATATATTGGTAATATCATTATTAAAGTAATATTCAGTGTTTAATACTACACTAGTTTATAACTTTATATCATAAGAGTTGAAGTATATATTTATAGTCATTGAATTTATATAATATACTGATTTTCATCTTCTTTTCTCTAATATTCGTCCATTCATCGCTTCATTTTCTCTTTCTCTCTGTTTATTTCTTAGCCAATTGAATTGTTACGAAATAAGTAGTTATTGAAAATATAGGATTGAAATTAATAGTCATTTTACATATACATGTATTCAACTTAATGCATCTCTTTGTCATGAGCTATGGAGAAAGGAAGCAAGGGTCGATGGGTTGTTAAATCCAACTCCTCCCAATCATGCTTGTTAAACAAAAAAGCTTTATTAATCATAATCTATGCTAAGAAATTTTACACCAAAAAGTACTTTACATAATGCAATTTTTCAACCGACCAAATAATTATTTTTTGAAATGGGTTAAGACCAATATTGTCATTATTTGAACCCTCCATATGTTTTGTCTTTTCCAACAATGCACAAGCCAAGTTTCTTGCATTCTTTTCCTTTCCTTGAAAGGACTTGAGAGAGATTGAGAACTATACATGTAGATCTATCTCTATATATATTTGAGCTACATTTCTTTGGAGAATGATTAATGTTGCTTTATTGCAAGGCAGAGGATATGGGATACGTGAACAAGATCTCGGTGTCCTTGCTAAAAAACAAGAACTCTTTAAGGTGGCCTATTCTTCTCTAATGATATATTGCTTAATTATGGAGGAGAATATAAGAAAAAGACGTTTAAAATAAATAAATAAATAAGTAAATTATAAGAAATAACAAATGATAATAGCAAAAGAAAATAAAAAATAAACAAAAGTGAAAAAAACCCAATATCGGAAAAGCCATCAATAGAGCAAGAGAAAATGATTCCCTAAAAGAAATATATTTAAATAGATTCTAAATTTTCAAAGTCTGCATTTGAGTTTGAAAAGAAAATGATTCCCTTAAAGAAATATATTTAAATAGATTCTAAATTTTTAAAGTATGCGATTGAGTTTAATTCTGAGTTTGAATTTGAGTCTAAGTCTAATCCCTCTAAAATATTTTCATAATTTAAAAAATCACATAAATCACCTAATGAGTTTTTTTAATCAAATCAAATAGAATTCAAATAACAAATTCTATTATGAGTAAAACTTATCTTATTGGTAGGATTTTATTCCTTGAGAGACATTATTGGGCAAACAAAGGATGAGATAGTACATGGTTGTTTATCATTGAATTAGCTTACTTTAAGCAAATGAATAATAATAAAAGAACTTTGATGGTATTTTTGCTTTCTAATTGTTTTACATCTTGAGGTGAGGTTGTAGAATATTGTTTTCTAACAAGCTTTCTTTCATTGAAGACAATGATAATTTTTTATATTTAAATTTTATTCATTTTGTGCATGTAACTCTATAAAGTACGTCAAAAGGGGGAAAATGCATGCTATTCATTATTAAAAATATTTGCAAAAATTATTCACACAAAATTTGTCACTAAGAAAATAGTTGAAAATTAATTTAGATAATTCATTTAGTTACTCAAACATAAATAATTCTATAATACTTCATAATACCATCTGCACATTAGAAATATGGTAATTTTTTTTAATAACATGGATAAACTCAGTACACAAATTAAATTCTCAATTATGTTGAAAAAAGGCAAACTTTTAACCACCATCGGACTATTGCATAGGTGGTTTTAGTAACTCTTTTCCCTTGCCAAGTGAGAGGTTTAGGAATCTAAATTCCTCTCACAACATTAGTTTTGGTGAGTAGCCCATCGATTATATATAAATATATATATATATTAAAAAATGATCACAAATTATTATTTATATTAATGATATCATTTAATTGAGTGAACAGGAGTCCTGTCAAGGCAAGGGTAAATGCAAAAACTTCATGTTTTATGATTGTAAGAAAGAGCAACAATGATATCCAAGAAAATATAGAGTTGTCTCTCAATGGGATTAAGATTCCATTTGTGCCCTAAATTTTGCATCCTCCCTCCACTGGGTCCCTTTTCTTTTCCTTTTTCTTTTTCTTTTTTCTTTTTTTCCTTATTAAAAAAAAAAAAAAGAAATCTATCCGAATTGCACCTGGTGCTAATGATTCTGGTCAACTAGTTCACTGCTCTAAAAAAAGCTATGTTTTTTGGAAGCAAGCATAATTTTATTTAATGAATATAAAGTATGTAAAAATTTTAGTTTACATTGTAGTATAATGTTTTTGTAATTCCTTTTAAATAATTTTTAATTATTGACCATGTTCAAATTATTTGAGTATAGTTAAAAAGTTTTGGCAGTGGCTCTATTTTTTTTTTTCTTAATAAGACACCATTTGATTCTAATGGTATTATATGAGTTTAATAAAAATAATTTTTTTATAAAAAATAGTTGTTGAAAAATTTAATAAATTAAGAGAAATTAAAAGATGTTGAATGTGTCTGAATTTGAACAAAAAATATTGAGACCATTAAAATGTTTTAGAGAAAATAAATTCAATAGCGCCATCTTATGTTGATTATATTGATGATATTGAAACTAAAGAAATTAAATTATAGTTTAGGATTGCTATTTTATACAAAAGAGAATAATAATAATAATAATAATAATAATAATAATAATAATAATAATAATAATAATAATAATAATAATAATAATCACTGTCCCAATATCAGGGCGATAAAACACTTGACTCCTATGCTAAATAATAATAATGATTTTTGTGATTATATAATTTAGAGGTTGTTATTTAGTTTTTTTTTAAATAAGGTATGAAGTTGAAGGACAAAAAGTCAATTTGTTATTAGTATAATTTTAAAATATAAGGAATTCATGAAAAATATAAAAATAACAAGAAAAATCCATTTGAAGATATTCGCTCACATACATGCAATTATAGGAATATATATATATATATATATATATATATATATATATATATATATATATATATATATATATATATATATATATATATAATATTTATGGATCAAGGACAACGTTTCTTATGGCTCCTTGATTTCCTTATATCATAAGAGATACTCATCATTTACATGGTAAAGTTTTAAATTATGCTAATGCTAAAAAATGTTCTTTTCAATTATATGGCTAATGTCACACTCATAAATTGTGATTTTAAATTAAGGGGTTGCTTGATTCGCATGTTTAAATAAAATAATCACATATATCCATTAGCAAGCATACCGAAAT
Source organism: Dioscorea cayenensis subsp. rotundata (assembly GCF_009730915.1). NCBI lineage: Eukaryota > Viridiplantae > Streptophyta > Magnoliopsida > Dioscoreales > Dioscoreaceae > Dioscorea > Dioscorea cayenensis. Next base: position 3,769,522 of record NC_052473.1, read on the forward strand.
TTTAAGTGCGAAAATTGGGTGACAAATGAAAATTTTATTCTTTACCCCATTTTCATTAAAAATTATTTCTCACCCCATTAGTCCAAACTATCAAGTGATTCGAAGTAGAAACATGTTTTTGGAGACAATGTGATTGGAGTTTCTTAACAATATTTTATTGTTGGTGTTTTTTTTAACAATCAACAGTGATGAATATTTTCACATTACTACAAATCAAAAGGTTTCCAAAAGAATAATTATGTTGTAACAATTTTACATAAAGTAAAATTTAATTTTTTAACAAATAAATGGAAATTATATTTGCTTAGAAATACTTTCATGTGTTTATATAGAAATATGATTAAAAAATAAATAATTCTTTTTAAAAAGTAACACACTTTAATCCTTGATTTTTTTTTATTCCCAAAAATAAATAAAGAGGAAAGAATATAGTAAATATAATTTTTGTAGTGATATGTTAATATTTATTGATTTTTCATGAAGGATATTCAAATGTTTGAAAAGAAGATTAAAATTAAAATAGGAGTGGCATGGAACCAAGGTATAGCCCAATGGTAATCACTATGCCTTATGTTTGAGTGGTTTTGAGTTCGAACCTCTCAACTCACATGACACAAGATGTACTGTGGAGGGTTGCATTAAGAGCACTCCCCTACCCCTATAAAATTGTATTTGTATAGTAGGGGATCTTCAAGTCATCTATAATGTATTTCAAAATATCTATAAGCAACTGAAATCAAATCAGTGTACTTCCATACTTTCTTATTTTTTAATTAACATCAATTATTGCCCTCATCAAAGAAGTGCAATAATCTAATGAGGAGATATTAGTTGCACTAGGACAACTTTCAATTAAAAAAAAAAAAAAGTTATGTAAGATGCCATTTCAACTATTAATAATATCATTAAACAAATCCAATGTAAAAAAAAAAAAAAATCAATGCCATCGTATCAAATTTTAGTTTGTTTTGCTTACGGAAATAGTGGAAAAAATATTAAAAAAAATTGGAAGAGAGAAATTGAAAAATATATGCATCAAAGACTTTAATTATTTTGTTGTATATTATTATCATCATCATCATTTTGTTTTTTCGGAGGCCAAATACAACGAATTCACTTGGTGTGCTTCCTTTGTATTTCAACCATTTTACTGGATATGTTTGGATTAAAATTATTAGAGTTATGCTCTATAATTGGCACCATTTGACACCAAATCATATAATTGGCACCATTTGACACCAAATCATGATGACATAGAAATGATGATGATGTGGCAAATCTAGTGACATGGCAAAAAATGATGATGTGGCAAAAGAAGACATGAAGACTAGGAATTCAATATAGGAACTTATATTTGAAGGATCTCTCAAGAAATCATATAAAGCTATCTTTGACAGGAGCTTATAGTTGGAGGATCTCTCTCAATGAACCAAGTGAAGAAAATCTATTGAAGTTATCTTTGGTAAGAGCATCAACGTCGAAAAATCTCTCTTAAGGAGCAAGTAAAATGCATGTGGAGAATATCTCCACAACTACTTTTGGAGAGGAGATCTATTTGAGGACATAATGATATCTATGGTCATAACTAATTGATGATATCAAAGCTATATAAGGCAAGTGGGTTGCAATCTTAAGAGCAATCAAGCAATTGATGTGGCAAACAATGATGACAAGGATGATGATATGGCTAACGTATGGTGACACGACAAATGATTAGGTGCATGATGATTATGGTAGGAGAATATGATTGAAGAATTCCTCTCATTGGTTCACATGAAGAATAACAACTTTTTGGAAAGAGCATAAATGTAAAAAAATCTCTCTTAAAGAATAAGTTTATCTTAGGTATGATTTTATCTATCTTTGGTAAGATCCAAGATGATGAATTGTATCTTTGGTAAACTCCTTTTATGAAAGATCTATTTCTAAAAAAATGATTAATTTACTAATTGAGAAGATTAGAAGATCTTCATGAAGATTGCATGGAGCATAAGTTAGGAAGTCGCGGAGAAGATCATCTAATATGAAGGCTATTTATGGGCGGAGCTATTCAAGGATATAAATCATATATGGTGCGATTTGATTGAAATTTGAAGACCCAAGCATAGATAATTGAAGATCATGCTTAGAAAAAATTAAAAGCTAAACTTGGATAAGAGGAGATTAAGTTTAGTAACAATATCTTAATGGAGCAATTGAAGATCATTATTGAAGACCAAACTTGGATCACGTTTGGAAAGAAGATTGGGAGATCTTTGGTGAGATGGTTATTCGCGCCTTAGTAGGTGCGACCCTTGGGAGAGAGGCTTGCTGAAATGACGTGAGGAAAAAACAATTGCAAGCAGGAGGAGCTTGGAACGAGTCAACTACTACGAAGCGGACTGAAAAACCAGAAGGGTTTAAGGTGTCACAAGTTCGGTTGCAACTAAGCTAGAACTCAATCATGTTCAGCAAAGTGGGCAGTATTGCAACATCTAACTTTGGAAAGTGTCCAAGTTAGGAAGCCGCGGAGAAGTTTAAAGGAGGAGAATCTATTGGGACATAGGTGCATCTATATAAGATAACATGCTTGAAGATTTAGAAGGTGCCAAGCATGAGAAACCCCAAAGTGTGTGGGTTGACGAGAGTGGGCATCGGACAATTTTAAGAGGGTTTTCTTTATTATTGTGTGAGTGAGAGAGTGTGTTTGTACTCTTCATTCTTTATCTTTTTTAGTGGATTGTTTCTCCGGACTTGGCTCCCCAGACGTAAGAGGTTGTGCCGAAATGGGTAATCAACTTGTGTGTTTTCTCTCTCTTACATAATTGTTTGTGAGATTGGGTATTTATTTTAACACATCTACCTCTACAAAACTAACAAAGATTAAAAATGATCTCATTCCAATTCACATAGTGCCTCCCTAATTTCTTCTCTCGTCTTAAAAAAAAACATATATTAAAATCCTTGTCCAGTCTAAAATTTTTTTATTTAAAAAATATAATAATTTTTTGGTAAATATGAAAAAGTTATGTGTAACGAACGAACCAAGTTTTTTTTTGTTTGATCACTCCAGAGAATTCAATCCCTAGTCTCCTCCATGCAAAAGATTGGCAAGTATCAGTAATTGGAAAGTCAAAAAGGTTTTTTTTTCATATATAAAAACAATTAAATCGTCATGATGTTTGAAGTTTTAAAATTTTCTTCATAATAGGCAAGTAAATAAAAAAAAATCTAGATATTGTAAATAAAAAAATCTAGATATTTTATCCACCTGGCTATTATTCTTTTCTAGATTAAATCAAACATAAGAAATAAAATTTTCTTTTTATTTTCTCTCCTGTATAGTCCTCCCTTAATAAAATACATGATAAGATTGACCCAAAGTAGAATGAAAGAAAAGCTAGAAAAGGATGGAAGAATAAAGAAAAAATCTATTGACATAGTTTCTTCCATTTGCTTTACTCAACCAAATGCAACAACAATATGAGGATCATCTTCATTTAATTACAAACCTCTTTTTTCAATTCCACAAATTACAAGAAAACAGTTTTCATAAATATATATATATATATATATATATATATATATATATATTATATTTATTTATAAAAAAAACCACCTTATAAATATATTTTAATAAACTCTATTAAGTCATCATATGTACTTAAATTCTTCCACTAATTAAAAATAACTTATTAATTTATTAACAAATTTAGTTAAGATTCATTCTCAAATAACTTTAATTTAAAAATAAAATTTATTTGAATCCATCATCATCAAGACTTCATAATGTGTCTATAAAACGTATCCTCATATTTAATTAAATATGATAATTGCATATATAATTAGGGGTGTGTGCATGTGGTAATACGAATCACCCAAGTGTCTTCACCAGACTAACACTCACAATTGGAAACTCTTAGCAACACTAAATCCAATATGTTTTGAATCTAAATAATAACTATCTTGCAAACTAAACTTTTTACAATAAAACCAGTGCCACTGGAATAAAGGTCTCCTTTAGCAAATAATAAATTTTTTTAATTCAAACAAAATAATGGGTTAGTCTATGCGACAAATCAATTTCATGCTATGGTTATCTCAAAAGAAGATGATGACACTAAGGCCCTTATTTTAATCCTTCTTCTATGACCATAGGGAACCTTATCTCTTTTTCCCCTTTTTTTTTTTTTCCTTGTGAAAAAGAGGGCATTATCATTAAGGTATAGAAGTAAACATCAAAGGCTACAATTTTCATAATTTTTATTTGAAGGCTATGCTCACAAAGTACTAAAGTTGGGAATATGAAGCATGAATGATTCAAGATAATAGTGTTGAGATTGAAACAAACTCTCACTTTTTTTTTTTTCTCTAAAGTACTAGTACTTCTAATAACACTAGTTATTTTTTTTCTTACATATCCCCTTAATAAAGCAAGCTAATTGAAATTACACTAAAATCAACGTCATCATGGTCAAAAGATTTCAAAGATAGTGATATTCTTGTCTCTTTGCAACATTTATATTACTTTTCTAATTTAATCAATGTAAATGAAATGTGGGTTTATTATCCTTTAATCATATTACTTAAATGAAAACCGATATGATTTTACATTCATTTTTATGTCCTCTGATTTTTTTTTCAACAAGAATTTAAGTTGTTTAGTAATGTTATTAAATTAGATCATTTCTTGCAAGAAAATTGATTTTTAAATAAATTATAAATTAGATGATTTTTAATAGTCTAATTTGTTGGTTTGTTTGTTTTTAAATTTGAGTAATCAACATGAAAACAGAGCATTAGTTTGGTTACTTTAGTGGTCATATCAACTTTAGTAGGCATTTCAAATCACTTTTATATATTACAAAAGGAAAATCATATCATATCATATAAACAAAGATCTCCTATATTAAAAATAAATTTCATTATATTTAATATTTTAATAACTTGACTAAATCCTTAATAAATGAAAGGGTATATATAAAGATAAAATGTTCTCTCTGTTTTATCGCCATTTATTGTAACATACTTGGTATTAGATTATGTTAAAATTATTCTTGCATAATAAAGCAAGATATCAAACATAGTGAAAAGATTTATCTTTATGTATAGTTTTCTTTTTCTTGAATCCAATCTGAAAAACACAAGATACATAGATTAAGTTGGAGAATAATAAACTAATTATTCCTCCATTTTAGCCAAAAAAAAAAAAAAAAAAATCTTTTTCTTTTTTATTATTTTAATTTTAATTTAATTTTTGGGAAAATAAAGTTTAGATAAATTTAGTATCCAAAATTTACCCCACATCCAAACAGGGGCTGTTTACCTCATAAAAATACCAACTCACACATAATTTATTATGATTAAACCATAATATGATCAGTTTTGATGATTAGTTTTGTGTAATTTAATTTCTATAAAATATGTCTTATTCAGCATATTAATTCCCCCATGACATGTGGAAGCAAAAGTTATGATATTTCAACGTCAGCAAACCCTAAATTAGTCTCTGACTATAAAAATCAAAAGCATGATTTTGCAACTTTCATTTTTCAAAGCAAAAGAAATAAAATAAATAAAATGACCTAAACTCTAGGGAAAAAGATGAACATAATCAAAAGCATCAAAAACATATGAAATGTATTTAAAATCAAAATTTCAACAACCGAACAACATTCCAAATCAGGTTCATCATACAAACAGGTTTTTTTTATTATAAAAAAAATAAAACACAAAAACTAATAAAAAAAAGAAAAAAAGTTTTTTTTAACAAAATAGACTCAGAGTGTTCATAGACGAGAATTCAATACCTTAATTTATTTGTACCTTCATTCTATGTGAGCTAAACTTTGAATCTGTCTCTTTGGAAAAAACACGAATACTCTATGCAAAAGATCCAGTATTAATAGACTAAAAAGTATTTGACAATGGGAGAGAGAAATTTCAATTGAAATTAATAAGCTGTAAGTTGTGGATTGGTGAGTCAAAACGGAGATTAATTAAAGATAAATAGTAGATGCAAACAAGAAATCTAGCCAAAAAAGATAAAAATTTAAAAAGCCAATGAAAAGGAAACTTGGTAGCATTTTATAATTATTGGCTCCATTAAGGTTAGGAGAGGGGACCAAAACCCACTGGTCAATTTTAATCTTCATTAGAGAACTCATCTCCTACTCTTTCTTTTCTCTTTTCTTCTCTCTCAATGTAAAAGTTCTCTCTTTCTCTTTGATGGTGTCACCAATGGATGGAAATAAGACAGAAAGAAAGAGTAGCAATAGCATGAACATTCCCTACATCTCTTCCTTCCTTTTTTTTTTCCGCTAATCCTTCAATAATGGGGCTTTCCATGAAAATGAACTCTTCTTCTTCTTCATCTTCCTTTCAATGAAACTCTCTTTCTTTCTTTCTTTCTTTTTTTTAATAGTGGGTCCATGCCTCACATTATGAATTATAAAAGAATATTCACTTGCCAAAGTTTTTTTAATCTCATATTTTTTAGTGAGATCTTGTTCAATGATTGGGAGTAATTTTTAGTAGAAGATTGACTGACTTTCTTGAGAATTTGAGTGTGAGGGTAATTAAAATTTACAAAATTTTGGATATATTTGAAACAAGCTACACCTCTTCATATAAGTTATCAGGAAATATTCTTATATAATTACTTTTTTAATTCTTTTTCTTTTTATTCATTGAGATTGTCTTTGTGTTTTACTCAAATGATTGGGAGTAGGTTTAGTTAGAATTGTTTAATTTCTTGAGCATTGAATGTGAATGTTGGAGAAAACTCACATATTTAAACTAAACTATGTTATTAGTATCTCTAACGTCTTAAACCCTAAATAGCATTGACTTAAAATCAAACTGAGTGCCATGGGAGTTTATGCTCTAATTAGAAACGCATGTATCTGATTTGGTTCCTGACATGATCCAGATGAATTTTTGTATGTGAATGGTTTTCTCAAAAACTTAGAGTTGATAGACTCACACACAATAAAAGGTTTTAATTAAATTACAGGTTGGCCTTCACTCAAATTTTCTCTTTGATGATCAAAGGTGTAACTGTTCACTATGGCTCCTGAATTTGAATAGGAGGGCTCATTTTTATCCAGGTATAGAAATTGACCTCACAAAATACATTTTGATATTAAAAGTTTTAGCATTGTATTGGCATCTCTCTAACCATATATTACTCAACCCATTAGATTTGAAATCTTATGCTATCTTTGTTATACATATAAATTTTAAAAATGCAATAAATGATTCCTCGTGCCTCCTCTAAGTCAAATGAGAACCACCATCTAACCATATATTACTCAACCCATTAGATTTGAAGTCTCATGCTATCTTCATTATACATATATATTTTAAAAAAGTAATAAAATGATTCCTCATGCCTCTAAGTCAAAATGAGAACCAATTTTCATGATCAAGCTTTTTAGGAAAAATGGCTCTAAGTTGTTTATGCCGAATAAAGCAATTAATATGTGCAACGTAAACTACTTGTTACAAGTTCCACGATAATATATCATGGATCATTTACTGGAGGTAATAGTTACGAGATTTAATAACTTCTCTGCTAAATTTATTACATGAGATGCTAGAAGGACACAAGTGGGGCAATTACCACTTGTTAACATGTGCCCATGATAATATATCACATCATTTACGGAGTGCCAAGACCTGGCCATATTTACGATTTAAATTAATCTCTACAAATTTATTATATATGTAGAAGAGGCCGACACGTGGGGCAATGACCACTTCTTTCCACATGTGTGCCCATGATAATATATCATGGATCATAACTCCATAATAGTAAATCCTCCCGCCATGTAATCCTGTAGAGGTGGAGACATCGGGGTGAATATAGCATCTTCCATAGAGGACCCAATAACAATGAATTAATAATATTTGTACAATATTATACAATGTTTGTACAAGACAAGTGCAACAGATTAAGTGGGTTTTGATCCTTGCTGCCATTCACCGCTCTAATGAGATACCACTAAACTCACACATGCTTGACACGTGGGGCAATGACCATCATTAGCTACGCGCCTACGGATAATATATCACATCATAACTCCATACAAGAAATCCTCCGCCA